>NW_022157847.1:0-176512 GCF_003316985.1 Fusarium coffeatum
TCTTTACCTAAATATACTTAATCTACTCTATTTACTATTAAGAAATGTAATATTTTATAATACTTAGTATCTATACTCTATATATTTGCTAATATAAACCTAGTATAGACTAGTTTATCCCTTAGAAACTATAACTATTATAATTACTATTTCTGCTAGATTTATTTATATTTATAGATTTACCTATATCTATACTTAGTAGTAGTATATATAATAATAGGATCTTAGTATTATATAGCTTCTATAGATAGGTAGTAAAACCTATAACTATATACTAAGGTACCTAGTCTATATATAATACTTTAATACCCTATATAATCTTAGCTTTACTATTTAGATTATATAAAGCTTAAATAATATCTACCTTTAGATCTTTAAATAGCTTTCCTTTATTTTTTAATAGTAGTAGCTTTCCTCTTATTACTAGTAAGGATAATAATAATAAAGTAGTTAATCTACCCCTTTGCTATAAAATATATCTAAAGCTTATATACTTTCTAGAAAGAAGTATTACTAGTATACTATAATACCTTCTTACTATAGGCTAGTATATAGTTATATATAGTCTTAATATACTATATATAGTAGTTATATTTATTATTATCCTTAGTATAAATATATTCTCTATAAATAGTAAGGCCCTTTACTAGCTAGTATAGCCTTTTCCTATTAAGCTTTTACTATTATAGCTCTTTTACTAGGTATAGCTTATAGCTTAATAGCTGCTTAATAGTTAATTATAGTATCTTACCTTTTATTTAGTATAGCTTAGCTTGTAAATAGCTCTTCTAGCTTATTAGCTTTAGAATTAAATATATCTTACAGATTTAGCAAACTATAACCTAGTAGTTAGAATTATAGGTAAACTTATTAAGACCTATAACTAATATTAATATATTATTATAGTTATATTATAGGTATTTCGTTTTTAAGTTATTTATTCTTTATTTTATTATTATTTACCTTTTATTTATTTATCTTCCTTAGCTAGCTTTACTACTTTTACTACTATAGCTATAAGCTAAAGATAAAACTCTCTTTTATTCTTTTTTACTTTTTCTTTAACCCTAAAAGCTAATTAGTATCTTCCCTTTTTACTTAAATCCTTTTTTACTTAATAACCCTGCGCCCTGCTCCTTTGCCTATATTACTCCCCTACTGATTTTTGTACTACAGGGTACCTACCCTGGCTGATAGGGGTTTCTTTTTTTACCGAAAAAGCCTTGAGCCATACTGGCTAGGGGATAGCTTCGGCCTGGTGCCGCCTGCAGCACTGCTTATACCGCGCTCGCTGCGAAGGCCGCAAGCTGGCCAAGTGCATGGCCGATAGGGCGAGCATGCCGTGGACCAGAAACGGGTAAGCGATAGCCTCTTCCGGAATCACAGACTGCCAAAGCTGTTGCACTTCTGTCCGGGACGATATCGTGTGCGCCGTGGATGAGTTGAAGTGGCCCATCAAGAAGAGACTTTCTCCCCACGTTGCCTTGTCAGACTGCTGCTTTACACCTGGCTCAGCGACAAGGTGGGAAAGGAAGGTGGTGTCGACGTCATTGGGAAAAGAAAATTGGACCTATTAGCCACAAGGCAAGGATCGTTTGTCAGTATCCATGTAGATTCAGTACGTCCAGGCCCCAGACGGCGGATTCACTTACCTGGAATCTTGCCAGCCACAGAGGTGTAATCGACGATCAGGGATGTTAATTCCTGAGATATACTTCTCATCTACGAACGTTCCTATACCTTGGTAATATTAGGCAATACAAGAAGTTGTACGTGATAAGCTAATTCGTGGAAAAATCTCGTATTCAACTAGGATAGTATTGGTGGAAATAAACGGGCTGGACCATTTTAGGCGACGATGCGACCGCTGTGACCCCGCGATTGCAAGTCTTTATTCTCACATTATAAATTCTCGCTATTTCCACAAACAAGATGAAGCTCCAACCCCTACTGCTTGGTTTGTCAGCTCCCTTGGCATTTCAATCCGTACATGCAGCGAGTAATGGTGACGCGACTCCTTATCGTCCTATTCCAACCAACGCGCCGAAGACATGGGTTCATCCAGGAGTTTTCGTCTCCGGGCCACAGCTCGACTACATTGCCAAGAAGATCAAGGCTAGGAAGGATCCTTGGAAGGAAGCATTGGATTCCATGCTTGACACGTCGCTTATGTCGCCTACGCGAACGGCTGAGCCATATGAGACAATCGAGTGCGGACCGACATCGACCCCAAACATTGGGTGTTATCAGGAGCGCGAGGATTCCATGGCTGCATACATGAACGCATTGGCATGGTGGGTTACGAAAGATAAGCACTATGCTGAGAAATCAATTCATTATATGAATGCCTGGTCTGGCACGATCCATGGTCACAACAACACCAACGCACTACTGCAGGCGGCCTGGTCAGCCGCTAATTGGGTACGTGCAGGTGAAATCATGCGCTCAAGCTATAAACAGTGGTCCAAGAAGAGTATCAAGACCTTTTCTGACATGCTACGACACGCCTACATCCCCCTCATTGAGAACGGCGCCCCGAAGAAGAACGGAAACTGGGAACTAGGTAGGTTCACTTCTTCACTGTTACTGTCACTAGCGGTTCTGCTTACACTTCGTGGTGATGCTGGAGTCTACCATAGGAGCCGCTGTCTTCCTTGAAGATGCAGCGCTGTACGAAAAGTCCTTGGAGTTGTTCTCCGCTCGGGTTCCTGCGTATATCTATTTGACTACTGATGGGAAGTATCCCGTGCAAGGTCGTGGTGGGATCAATACCACCGCGGAGATTATCAAATACTGGCAGAATCAAGATACCTTCCCAATTAGTGGCATCACACAGGAGACCTGCCGAGACTTTGCCCATACCAGCTTTGGCATCTCATCCATCTCTCACATCGCCGAGACACTACGTATTCAAGGCATGGACGTGTGGAAATCCACGGACGTTGGTGTGCGTGTGAAGGCGGCCCTCGAGTTACACACTGCACTGGATTCAAAACAGAAACCCATCCCTAAGTGGCTGTGCAATGGTACTATTCCCGACAACATGGTTCCAAGTTAGTCCCTGTACTATCATTAAAACTATGTGCAAGCCCACTAACTTCAGCAGTGTTAGAGCCAGCTTACAACGCCCTGGCCTTTAATTTGGGTCACAGAATGCCCTTTACCAAGAACCTATTACTAAGTCAGCGTCCAGCAGGTATTCCTGAACATCCACTATTCGTGGGATTCGAGACACTGACAAATGCCAAAACACCATTGTCTTTCAGGGTGAGAGGGTAGAAGTCATAAATGGAAGCCTGCGCATCCCTTAAGCAAAGTCTTCACACGGGGAAAACCAAGACTCTCTTCCGATCGATTTTGTCTGGACTTACCCACGCTGAAATCCCACTTCAACAGAACCAATCACAAACATTTTAATACGGCTAGGGAATCATATTGTGCACTATTGCCTATATTATTATCAACCGCGCTTCACTCGTCCAATGGACTCGTCTAATAGTCTGATGAGATTTTCGACTAATTTATATTAAATAGAGATGTAATTCTATTATTTTAACGCATCTAGGTTTGAACGTAGCGTTATGAGTTGTGAACTATTTCCGACAGGCACACCACCAAGTCGTCGCCTTGACTGTTAATAAAAGCGAGCCATATTTCATAGAAGATCAGGTTATATAAGAATACATTTATATCTTAGCAGCTATAAGCATTAAGTTCCTTGGTGATATTCTATAATTAAAAATCGGTATGATATCAACATCCTGTCCCCCAGTCTCTGTCAAGAACAAGTACCGATCAAGGGCAATTACGCTCTCGACAACTTTGCAGCACAGGACACTGAGCGTCCAGAGAATCGCCACTTTACCCTCATACCCTCGATACCTTTCCTCGTAAGCTTCGAGGTCAGCATCGCTGATTTTGCTCTCGTCAACGTCGAGGCACCTCATTGCCCTACGTGCAAACGCATTGAAGCTAGCCATATCTCCGTTTAGCACACCCCACGTCGGTCTGTCCTCTTTGTCAAGTTCTATTCCTTTATCGTGGAAGACCTTCTCTAACAAAGCTCGGTAGAAGCGCCTTTTGGAGTACACGGACTCTTGTTTTCTTGGATCTGCCCTTGCCCAGTTATTCGGGGCTTGGCAACCCGTCATAAGCGCCGTAGCACTGAGGGACACGTTCTTCTCTCGCAACTTTGCGCTGATTGGAAATCCTTCGGGATGGGTGGTAGAACGCGGGACGATATGGTTGTAGCAGCATCCAACGACGCCCAGGCGCACAATGAACGGGACGGTGGTGAAGTACCGTAGCATATGCTCAGAGAGATTCCCGCACGCGTGAAGACCGACGAGCATGCACCTCTCCCCTCCAGCCCAGGTATCTATCTCATCCGCCAAAGGTGGCGTGCCGTCAATGTAGCGCCGCATATGCTGAACCCTGCTTTCAGGAATGCCAAGACTACCTGCGCAGGCTTTTGAGGCTGCGATCTGGGATTCGCTGCCGTCGATGGCCAGCACTTGTAGCTCCGGGAAGAGGTAAGCTAGGGAGATTGAGAGGTACCCTTGGCCCGAGCCCATGTCAATGACGTGGGTTATGTTGTTGGCTTGGCACACGCTGTGGATGTATGCTACGGCTGTCGATACTTCAGCAATCTTTTTGGTCTTCATGCGACTTGTTAGAATCTCTGGGAGGGTCATGACCCTGCCAGGTCGCTGATTCCGCGGGAGGGCGAGTGACTGCACGCTATCGAGCCACTTGGACAGCGACTCTGGTCGGTCTGGCAGGGGTCGATGTCGCTGAGTTTCATCCATCTCGTCATATGTCGCGATTGAAGATTCCAACTCATCAATATTGTCTATTAGGTCTTGCTGCGCTATGCGATGATCTGGAAATGATGTCCACCAGGATGTCCAGTCGCTAGGCAGGGCGTCCCAGGCATTGTAGATGAGTGAGTCGTTGACGTGGATACCCCCAGTAATCTGGCGGACTAGGGGCGTGTCAATGAATTCAATGATATCTTGCGTATATTCATTAATACTGTTGTATCGCTCTGGTATCGTAGGCATATTCTGGGTTTGTGTTGCTTGTTAACATCCTGTTGCTGAAGAGCGGAAAACGTCGGCACTTTCAGTGAAAACTTGAAAAGTGAACGCGAGACGCTTTCGCGAAAGCGGTATAGGTTGGCAGAATTCGAGAGGGACTGGAGGGATAGACAAGACGTAAAGTAGCTTTAGACAAACCATCAATAGGCTACGTATAAGCAATCGAGGAAGCCGCTCTTTCATCCACCACTTACTGCGACCTCCAATCAAGAGGCATTGTTGACCCGTGCCGGCTATGTCGGAATGTGGGAGAGGTAAAAGTGATCCAATGGTAAAGACATTTTTCCAGAGCTTCGCCCGCATATCCGCAAAGTTTAATCTATATTTGAGCCCTGTTAAGCCACTATTAAATGCCACACTACTCTTAAACAGAGTGGATTCAACAGGCTGCGCGTGATAAGCTTACACAGAAACAAATACAAGCGCACCCTGTAATCCAATGCCCCATTCTGTGCTTTCTGCTTACCTCCAGCTGGCCTGACCACCACAGCATTGATACACGCACTAGTCACTATGGCACCTTCGCACATATCCTCCAACCTTTAGCGCCAAGTATTGATTTAATACACAAAAGGGAACACCAATAGAGGAGGGGGGCTATGCATTTCAGATGTCAAGTCTATACAGGTGATAAGCGATAAGCAAGACTAAATGGGGTGGATAAGCAAAGGCTTGTTTGATCGAAGGAATCTTAGGCTGCTGACAAGTACGCGTCAGCGACACTAAACCTTGTGTTACTAGTGAACTTAACGCCATTATCAGACGCGGTCGGGCACTAACCGGTTTTTCACACTGTGTAATATAATTCGGAACTAATGTATTTAACTGCAATTGGTGAAACTGTTGGGAGTGTATGCTTACCAGGTAACTTTGTATAATATTGTAATCTGCAATACAGTAAGAGGGAACTATGATCTGACTAACTTCACGTAATATTATAATGCGCAATACAGTAAGAATTAACTATAATCTGACTAACTTTACGTAGCGTTATAATTTATCAAGTAGTAAGGAGGATATATAACTTGACTTAAAAGGCAGTTGGGTTTTATTTTTACAATATACATCTCAAATCATCTCTATTCTATTATCTTTTTATAACCTATTATAAAACTTAACAATGGCAGCTCTACTACTACAGTCTATAGCTGCAGATGGCGAAAAGCTCCTTCAGACAGGAGACAACTTAGCGAGGCAAGCTCTGATAGCTTCAGCAAGTGCACTTATTCAAGAATTAGAGAACCCGGGAGAACAACTTGCAAGGATTGGCTGGGGAGAGCCTACCCGAACTGCTGCACTAAGAACTCTCTTCGATCTGAAAATACTCCAAAAACTTGGACAGGCCCCTCAAGGAAGCGAGCAGTTAGCAGCTGGCACGGAAGCCGACCCAATTTTAGTTGGTATGATTTCTGCTCCCTTGTTTAGTATACGTAACACTTACATTTTATCACAGCTCGAGCTCTGAAGCATCTCGCAGCCAACGGAATTATTAAAGAAGTTGGCCGAGAGCAATATATAGGAACGCCATTTTCTATGTCAACCAGGGACCCAACTGTGGAGGGTGGCCTGATCTACAGCTTTGAAGGCATGATACCAACATTTCAAGGTCTTCCTGAGTTTCTCGCAAAGACAAAATATCAGATTCCCAAGGATGAAAACAACTCACCTGTCCAACATGGTTTAAGGACCGACAAGCCCTTCTTCAGTATTCTAAAAGACAACGCTCGCCTAGGATCCGCTTTCAACAGTTTCATGACTGGATACGCTAAAGCTAGACCTCGCTGGATTGATTTCTATCCATATAAGGAGCGACTTGGGGAGTTCAAAGCTGAAGATAGCAGTGCTCCTTGGATAGTGGATGTAGGTGGTGGCCTTGGCCATGAAATGTTGGGTCTAGTTTCAGGAGACACTAAGCCGCCAGGAAGATTGGTATTGCAAGACTTGCCTTCAGTTATTGCTGAGGCCAAATCTAGTGGCAGTGTCCCCGGTACCATCGAAACTGTTGCTCATGATTTCTTCACTCCTCAACCAGTTGAATACCACGGCGCAAAAGCATACTTTATGCGTCTTGTTCTTCACGACTGGCCTGATGTTGAGTGCGCCACTATCCTATCCCATTTACGAAACGCTATGATCAAGGACTATTCTCGGCTTATTATCAACGAAACCGTCTTGCGAGATGTTGGAGCGCCCTGGCAGCAGACGAGTCTTGACTGGACAATGATGGCTATGTTGGTCAGTCGTGAGCGAACAGAGAGTCAATGGCATAGTCTGCTCGAAAACGCAGGACTCAAGATTACCAAGATATACCAACAAGGCCCGGAAAACGTGATTGAAGCTACGTTAGCGTAAATGCCATAGATACTTTACTACTGTCTTGTCGTTTTACTATTCGCACAAAGGGTAATCTGGAGGTATCGAGTACCAGCTAACAGGCAGGATGCCTGGATCGCTCGTACCTGTCTGCTTATTCTCTCGATTGTGTATCTCATGGCTGGGCTTGCCGACCACTTGTTTGGTATTTTTCACAGCGACTGTGATGTCTGCCGTGAGCTGTTGCTTGAATCCAGCTCTTGGAAGCCTGTTGCTTACCATGGCGAATAACGCTGGAGCAGGCACCGTGCTTGCTGCTGTTGAAGCCATGAACGCATTGAGCGCTGTTGCGGCGGGGCCACTTATGGCCGAGGGATTCCGTCTCGGTATAATCTGGGGCGGCAAGTGGATTGGGCTCCATTGGTTCTCAGTCATGATCATCTTGTTTCCTGGCGCTGTCATTTTAACATGGAAAAGGAAGTGATTCGAGATTTTAATTAACACGAACCCTATATATCAAGATCGAATCCGGATAGCATCTTTCAACCTTTAATGGGCTCCGAGACTAAATATTTAAGGTTTTTAAAGGTCAGTTTTCAAGTCGTACAGTTCAAATCAACACAATTACTCCGAGACTATGGTATTGCGGATGACGGGTGCTTAGAGGATATCAGAACGAGAGATGGAGACAACGAATAGACAGTAAATAATGGACCATAAGGGCACACTAGTGAGATGGGTATGTTTGCGCTTATCGGTGCAAACTTTTGCAATAGGATCAGGTGGATAGATCTCACGAACTAACAGGTGTACATGCACCCAATGTCTGACAGTCAATACACGAAGAAAGGCGCCCTCGGCTGTACAGGCTTGTTGTCCGTTGCACCCCACACTTTACAAGCAACCTATGATGGTGTCAGTGCGCATGCCGGACCCAGTCCATGGGAGGGATGAACGCACTTGAAGCCATGGTCTCAGCCTATTTTAAAGTCTCGATGCTACGACAGTAAATATTACCTACATAAAAGATCACCGGCGCAATTATCGAAGCACCTAAACCCTCATCGAATACCATACCAGTACTAACAAAAACCGGATAAACTGCGAGAAGTCCCACGATTTGTAGTACGAGAGACCTTGCGAGGAGGATTCGCGAGTGTCTTGAGGCTGGCGCGCTTACGACTGGTTGCAGCGTAAAGATCGAAGAGAAACCCGGGTATGCTGATTTGCGAGTGAAAGAAGCGTCGTGTAAGTGCTTTTCGGAACACGTCGCCGTCGAAGGTATCGAATTCCTGAGGACAGACGATCCCGTTTCCGCGGCTAGAGACCAAGGAAATGGTTCCTACATTATTACCCCATTACATGCGGTCATCGGTATTCCAACTGCTGATGGATCGAAAAACCACACAGCCGGCGGTTTTGCTAAAGCCGCGGGAACCGCCATTGCGTATGACAGGACAATAATATCTGCGAAAGCAATGGCAATAACAGGATGGGATTTTCTCACAGATGGAATGTTCTATGCACAAGTCAAAGACCACTTTGATTGGGATCACAACGTTCGCTGAAGAGCATGTGCAGTTATCTTCATATGACTTTCGGGCGCTTCCAAACGTAGGTACCGTGTCTCGCATACAGGTCAAGATCATTCGTGCCTGGGATGCAAGGTCGTTTACGTGCCTAGGCCATGGTATATAAGAACATGTCCACACGAAGACGGGATGGAGTCTCCCGCAATAAAGGTCATACATCTCTCACTCGATTGTGCATTGTCAAACAAACACCTAGGCGAAGCATTTGATCATGTCTCAGAAATATGATGCTCCAGTTACTAACGGAGACCATGAACATATAACCTTTTCCGGAAACACCAGCACACAAGATGCGCTCGCATTCGAGGACAGGCACTCAGCCAAGAACTACCAGTCGCTGCCCATTGTGTTCTCCCGCGCCCATTGGTCATCAAGGAAGAGCAGATTCGTCGGTCTCTAGGCAGCATCGAAGAGTCGGTCAAGGAGCTGTTGCAGCTTCCTCATGTCCCATGAGAGAGATGAGCTCATTGGAAATGTCTAATCGGACGTGCGGCTATCTAGAGAGAAGAAATGTAGTAACTGTATTTGTCTATGAGTCTGCTCGAAGGCGACATGTCTACTGACTCATTCCGGAGAAGTCCCAAAGTTTACCTATCTTCTTCCTCATGAAATCACTAATATCCATGACTTCTATCGCATCGCCATAAATTCGGTCATTACTGTCCTGTGAAAAGAACTGTTGAACGACTGTCCTCACCGTAAGCTTACCTGACCATGTTCTTGGCACCTCCTCGTGCTGTCCCAAGTTGCGAAGCACCGTGGGGAGTTGATATGCAGGGAGATTTTCCGAAAGACCAGTTCTGATTCTCTCCAAGTCGACCTTTCCGACACCATCACGCACCCGCACCAGAGCAGCTACTCGAGTGTCGCAGTGTGGATCTGGCACAGGCTGTATGTAGCTCTCGAGGATATAGACGAGCGCTGTCAAACAGGCTTCGACTTGGGGTTGATTAATTTTGTAGGTGTAAAATTTAAATACTATTCTCACGCAAAGTTAGACGTTTCCCGTAATAGCGAATAGAGTACAATGGGGGACACTAACAATCCATATTCGCTCGTCCTTGGAAGATTATCTTTCTATCTTGGAGAGTAACCAGATCTCCAGTCTTAAAATATCATTCCGAATCAAATCGGTCGGCGGTTGCTTCCGGTTCATTTAAGTACATGGTTTGTAATTAGATACTGTTCACTTGCTTTCGTCACCTATGGCAAGAAGAACCAACCCTAGGAACATTGAAGGTGTTTTGAACAGAATTTCCCCTTCACTGTCGTCTAGCTTTACCGAGGCACTCATGACAGGAATCCCTAGATCGTTCTGGATATATTAGTAACGATATTGATGTATATGCATTCCTCGAAGGTGCTGTGTAGGTGTCAAGGCCTATTGCCTGATAGATATTGAATCTCCAGTTGCATTTGATTTCGTAAGGATCGCCATTGGAGATGGCATACGGGCTTGGAATGATATCATGCCCACGAATGGGCGCTCCAGCCACAGTTGTGCCTGCGGCAGTAGAAGGGACGGATGTCTCAACATCTTGTGTTAGTGGCAACGAGCTTCGTCCCATCAATCTTGGTAATAGCCATAGGCTGCATGTCGAATGTCTCAGTGGTGTTGGTTGATTCGTCTGTGCAGGTAATTGACTCAATCTGGGTTTCCATAAACCGAGTTGTGGTGGGCAAGGTAGTCGCCATCTCGATCGTCTTCATTCTTGCTTGAGATAGGAGCGGGGTTCTCGGTCAATGGAAGTAGTAGTAACGGAAGAGAAAACAAGGCTTGGCCCAGTGCTAATAACCGTATAGGCGACAAAGGCCCAGGTCACAAGATTCAGGATCCCTGTAGTAAGGAATGACTCGAGCCAGATAAAGGGTTTAATATACACGACGGTGTTAACAGGGTCCAGTGAGTACATCTCATTGCCTCTATATGTATCGCTGGAGGTTTCCTATCTCATACGTCATTCATAAGATGGTGTTATTGGCAGCTATGGGAGAAATATCGAAACGCAACTGTAACCCTAGTTAATACCTAGTAATCCCCGATGTTAATAGCCGCCTAGATTCTAAATAGACCATCCTTGTGCAGCGTTCTTTGCTAGTGCATTATTTGAGCCATCCTTAACGACGTCAAAGGTAGGCTCGTCAGTCCAAAACTCATAATCCTTAGCCTTGTTACCAGGCTTGCTGATCTGCCAAGGCATCCATGGTACACCCAGACCATTGAAGACATCAATATGCTGACTAATGGTGGTAGGCTTGCTAACACCCGCGGCACCGAACTCTTCAAACAACATGAGCTTGTTGGCGCTTTTTGCGTGCTGCAGCGCGACAGGACCCTTATTCTTGAACTCATTGACGCCCATGTAAGAATGGATGGTGACAAGATCCAAAGCCGTACATGCCCAGTTCTCTGCAACGTCTGAATTTGGGAACTCGTTTCCGCCACCTAGATAAAGTTTTAGTCATAGCATGACATCTCCAAGTGCATGGCCACTTACCAGTGGAGATCAAAACTTTACTGCTACCCATAATGCCCCGCATAAAGCCAGCTCGATCGCACCACCACGACGGATGAGGCGGAATATTATTGTTTAAATGGCCCTGGCCTTCGTTTTGGATATTGAACGAGAATATGTGGCTGCTTAGATCTTTCCAGGCTGGGCTTCCGCTAATCAGTGTGTTCTTGTGTTCAAGTACGTGACGAATGCGATTCTGGAAATCGGAAATACAGTTTTTGTCCGAATACCAGAATTCGACATTGTTGGCACTAGCTGGTTCAGTGTTGCAGTCCACGGCAGGCAGCTTATACTTCGATACGTAGGCATCGCTTCCCCAGCAGCCGAGCTGGTAGCGGTCATGGATAGCAATGGTGAGCTTGATGCCTCGGGCTTGAGCTTCGACCATGAGTTGATCTATGGCCTTGAGCTGAGTGTCGTCCCATACGCCGACAGTCTTTGGCTCAATGTCAGGCATTGAAACAGAACCAGTGTTTTTGAAGTTCTGGCCAGTTGGTGAAATGAAGATTCGTAGCACCTTCATATTTGCACCCTGGATGGCGTCCAGGACATCTAACCTGTCCTGTCTGCATGCCCAGTCAGTCATATAATTACGGGACTTGAGAGGGACCACTTTACTGTTTGAATGCATGGAGGAAGAAGGAGTTGACGCCTGCGAAGCTATTGCCTTGTTGGCGCGCGGTGAGCTCTGTGTCAAGGGAGGCAGCCAGTGCAAGCAGAGCCTGACTTAGTGCAAAAAGGCCGAAGCGCTTCATCGATATTGATTGTCGAGGATATTTTAGTAAAGGCAAAGCATTGTTGGTGCCAGTCTTAAGGCCTCATGGGTCTTAATCTCATCTTATATAAGAATCTCAACTTTATCCACCTTCTCCTACTGGATAGTATGTGCACTGGCCAGCGGTAACCCTCAGGATCAGAAGCTTCTATTTTAATGCAAGTGCAAGTTCAGCCAAGTGTTCAAGGATAAGTTAGATTAGAAGGGGCTATGATCTGCTGGTTTAACTTGGTGTCCGTTAGATCAAATTAGCATCTGACGTTTCCCTAGAGCTGGGACGTTGATCTTTCCCATTTTCCATCGCTGGGTTAATCAACCTGACATCCTGGCCGCATATTACTGCTTTATCGACCCCGCAATCTAACTATTTTCCTCACTGCGCCGAGAATCGGTAAGGTTTGCTATCTTGGCTTAGGCATGATCTTGGACGGAATTTCGAAACACCATTCTAGCGTCTAACGTAGTCTCGGAGTTCAGATCTGGTATGCTGGTGTAACGCTCTCGGCTCTTGAAATAAGCTTAGACGTAAATACCAAATCCCGGCTTAGCGTTCACTGGCATCGGCCACTAGCCCTGGTTCGTTACAGTGTACCTGTAAGGTAAACCGTATTTAGTCAAGAGCCCGTAAGCTAGTTATGCGCAGCAGTTATCAAAAGATTATTACCGTAGTTATAAAACAAAATCTTAGGTAACAAATTATTAACATATTATTCCATTGATCCGAAATGTTCTAATAGAGCCCAGAATGCAATGGATGTTCCGTTCATAATTTAGACTACCAGATTGCTAGTTACAATCGACCTAACAATTGACGTCTGTGATCCGTCGCGTACTCGCTTTACGTGGGTTCTTAGCTTCGAACACAGCGTCCAATTCTTCCAAAGTCCGACCCTTCGTCTCCACAAAGAAAAAGTAAATGAAGGTAAACTCAAATAGATCCCAAAACACGAAGAATACATAGCTGTGCGGTGAACCATTAGTCAGAGAAATAGATCACAGTATGGCTGTGAGTATGTACTTACAACCAGTATCGAATATTCTTCATAGCAACTGGAGCTGCGAAGGTGTTGACAAAGCTTGCAACGCCTGAAGCTATCATATATACCATCATGCCGTTGGCTCGCATGTCATCTAACTGTGTCAGTGAAAGATCATATAGCTGCTTTAAACAGCAGTTGAACGGTGGGAAGCTTACTAGCTAGGACCTCTGCTGGATAGATGGGTTGCATCGGAGTGAAGCCGACTGCAAACACAACCCCGAAGATGAAGATGAATGCAATGCTTGCTGAGCTTGAGGGGGTGCTACCAGAGCGCTCATACTCGGCTGCGGTGGCGGCGACGATAGCAAGCGCAATTGACATACCCAGACAAGATCCCATCAGCATCTTGCGCCTACCAACAACATCATGGAGACGAGCTTTTAATTGTGAGTAAAAGATTTTGCTTGTTTTGTAAACGCTTACATACCTCCAATTGTAGCAGCTATCCATCCAGATAATGCATAGAATGCGTTCAGCAAAAGAACCATGTTCGTAGATGTGATACCGACGTTCTCAACCATAAGTGGCAGATAGTAACTCGAAACGTTATTGCCTGAGAATTGGCCGAACCAGGACATGGCGATAACTAGCATAAGACGATATCGCCGATTGCGAGACTTGTAAAGGCTTCGTAGATCAAAACAAGCCCATTGGGATCGGCCTTGAACCTCGATGAGCGAGTCTTGGATCTCCTGCATTTCGATGTTGACTATGGGGTGGTCGGCGTCTCCATTTGCGTGATGCTTAATAATAAACGCGCGAGCTTCTTGAATCCTTCCTTGGGCGACCTGCCATCTCGGACTCTCGGGGAGTAGCCAACTGCCAAGACAGACAATTCCGGGGCAAAGTATCTGCAGCCAGAGGGGGAGCCGCCACTTGATGTTGCCGCTCAAGTGGATATTGGCGCCGTACATCGCTATTACGGGGCAAGTCAGATTGGTCAGCGTGAGGTGGACTTTGAGAATACGTACCGAATGATGCTAAGATGCTTCCAATGTACCACAAGGTATTGAATATTCCTGCCACAGTTGCTCGATAAAGTGGTGGTGCAATCTCGACGAGTAGCATTGGTGCAGCGACGGTGTTAATGGTTGAGAAAAAGCTGAGGAGAAACCTTGCGCCGATAAAGGAAGACAAAGTTGGGGCCACTGCGGTAAAAACAGCAGAAGCACAGATAAGGAATGAAGTGACAGCAATGGTGATTTTCCGACCTCTCCAGTCGCATATCCAGACGAACAAGGCGCCGGCCATTTGTCCGATCTGGAAAATGGAGAAGACCAAGCCTGTCGAGGTCGAGCCTTTGTCGCCCAGTCCGTAGTACTGTTGATACTCGGGGATGACATTCAAGGAACCCATAAGCGAGCCATCGTAACCGTTCATGGTTGAACACAGGTAGATCAGCGCACAAGCCATGTACAGTTGTAGATGGCCTCTGCCCCACGGGGACGGAGCTCCTACATTGTCGAGCGCTGTTGCGATGGCTTCTGGGGTCTGAATAGCTTCTTTCTTTTCGCTTGTGACATTCTGAAGATGATCACCTTGAGGCTGTTCAAGCTCTTTAGACATGATTGTCAAGTGTGAAATAAGGCGAGGGTCGGGTGATTGAATTGAATTCAAGATAAGACAATGGCCCCGGAAGATCCATATATACATTGCAACGGTACTTATTGACATGATCGGCATGCGGGGAAGTGGCAGGGTTCTGTCAACGGGAGGGATGCGCACTAGGACGAGGTTAGAAATGTCCGAAATACCGCCTTAGCTTGTGACCCCAAAAAGAAAGATGGTGCGCTCAAGTGGGTTACATTATGCAAATAACTTGTTGGTGGACTGATGATCATCGTCACTGATGGGGTAGAGCGAATGTAATGTTGCATTCTCGACGCAGCTTGGACCGGACTAAACTTCCCTTTTGACTGGTAACTGTGGGAGGAAACAAAGTTGCACCAGGGAATCTTTAAAAGTGCAATGTCACCCAAGCATACCACGCATGGACACCGACCGTTCATTGTTGGTTTCTTGATCACCTGCCATGGCAGCCGCAACCCATATCGTTGACCTAGCCACTGGCTGGAAGCTGAAACGTTCCGATGAGGGCGATGATACCTGGATGACGGTGGAAAAGGTCCCAACTGTCGTTCATCTGGACTTACTGAACAACAAAAAGTAATAAATCTTCCCTCACGTTTTTTTATAAACGCATGCTCACGCGGGGTCTGCAGGATACCCGACCCATTCATTGGTACAAACGAGCTTGATGTCGAATGGGTTGGTGAGCACTCTTGGACGTACGAGACCACTTTCAATGGTCCTACCATCTCCGACAATGCACAAGTTTACCTCTTGTTCGATGGCCTTGACACTCTCGCTCACGTGCGATTGAACGGCACGACTATCCTCGAGAGCGATAACATGTTCCTGAGTCATCGCGTAGATATAACAGCTCTACTTCAGCAATCCAAGAGCAACGCACTCTCCATCGAGTTTGATAGCGCTTTATTAGCTGGGAGAGCACTTGAAAAGGAGCATTCGGAGCACAAGTTTGTTGCTTTCAATGGAGAGGCGAGCCGTCTGGCTGTTCGCAAGGCGCAGTATCATTGGGTAAGTATTTCATGAATTTTTAGAAGCATTTGAGCTGATTCAACAGGGATGGGACTGGGGCCCAGTATTGATGACAGCCGGGCCGTGGAGGCCTGTGAGGCTCGAGGTATCACACACGCACATAAGCAACGTCCGCGTCGATTACGATGTCTCCGACGACTTAAGCACTATAACTGGAAAGATAGTCGCCGACATCGAGGGTCTGGTCGATGAAATCATTTTCACTATAGGATACAGAGATCAGGATATCTTGCGTGTCGCCCAGAAAGCAGAGAATGGTACAAATGCATCAGAATTCAAGCTTGGTTAGTATACTTATCCGATTTCAACATGTCAAACATTGACACGACCAGAAAACCCAAATCTCTGGTATCCCGCTGGGTATGGAGAGCAGTGCCTCTATTCCGTTGCAGTCAACGCGTCATACCAGAATACGGTTCTCAACACCTGGGAGACAAAGACAGGCTTTAGAAAGAGTCAGCTTGTGCAAGAGAAAGACGACCGTGGACAATCTTTTTACTTCCGCATAAACAACATTGATGTTTTCTGCGGTGGATCTTGTTGGATCCCAGCTCACAGTCTTCTTCCCAGTCTAGATCCTGATAAGTATCGTGCTTGGCTCCAGCTTATGACTGACGGCAACCAAGTAATGACAAGGTACGTCACTCTCTTCTTAACAATACCAAGCTAATTCCTGCAAGAGTCTGGGGCGGAGGCATCTATGAGGACGATGCATTTTACGATATATGCGACGAATTGGGTATTCTTGTCTGGCAAGACTTTATGTTCGCTTGCGGGGTGTATCCTGTCTGGCCTGCATTATCGGATTCTATACAAGCTGAGGCCGAGAATAATATCCGTCGCCTTCGACATCATCCGTCCATTGTCATCTGGGCCGGCAACAACGAGGACTATCAGGTGCAAGAACAGTGCCACCTTGATTATGATTACGACGATAAGAACCCCGAAAGCTGGCTCAAGAGCAACTTTCCAGCAAGATATTACTACGAACACCTGCTTCCTTCGATAATGGAGAAAGAGACGCCCGGTACTCAATACTGGCCAGGTTCTCCATTTTCGAACGGCAAGTCCAGCGACGACCTCAATGTTGGCGATGTTCATCAATGGAATGGTAAGTGATGGCTCAATTCAAATTATCGGCATCTAATCTCACCGTTTTACAGTCTGGCATGGAACCCAAGAGAAGTATCAGAGGTATGGCGAGATTGGCGGGCGATTTAACAGCGAGTTCGGACTAGCCGCTTTTCCAGTTCTCAAGACCGTCGAAGGTTTTGTCGAGAACCGGGAGGACTTATACCCGCAATCACATGTTCTCGATTTTCACAACAAAGCAGATGGGCACGAGCGACGCATCGCAACATACGTTATGGAAAACTTTCGTTTTTCTGCTGATCTCGCTGTAAGTTTTATGCACTTCCAAATCGGGATGAAAATTGACACCGTCTCCAAGACTTGGGTATACTTGACCCAATTGGCACAGAGCGAAGCCATGACTTACGCGTATCGCAATTGGCGACGGCAGTGGGGAGAGAATCGCCGATGTGGCGGTGCTCTGGTGTGGCAGCTCAATGATTGTTGGCCCGCGACATCCTGGTCTATCGTAGATCATTATCTGCGAAGGAAACCAGCCTTCTACGTCATCAAACGAGCGCTGTGTCCGATCGCGGTTGGAGTGCAGCGCGAACATCATGACTGGAGTGTCTGCCATGCGCGTCCGAAAAAGTCTTCGACCTACGAGCTCTGGATCTCGAGTAGTCTGCAGAACGAGACGCATGTTGATGTGGAGCTTCGGTTTCTGTCCATAGCAACCGGAAAGGAAATGAAGCCGACTGTCAGAAAGGAAAATGTTGCAATTGCGAAGAATGGATCGACGAACGTTCTATCTGGGGTGATCGATAATGTTACGGAAGAAGTGCACGTGTTGGCTGCACGCGTCTTTCAGTCTGGAGAGTGCATTTCTCGGGATGTTGATTGGCCACAGCCCTTCAAGTACCTGTCCTTTGAGAACAGAGGCGTCAAGGTCGAAGCGCAGAACGGGAAGTTTATGATCTCTTCTGAAAAGCCTACAAAGGGACTCGTCCTTGAAGAGATCGACGGCTGTGTATTGAGCGACAATTGCTTGGATGTTATGCCGGATGATCCCCAAGTGGTCGACATTTGTACCGAAAGTCAGGATCTCAACGCGCCTAATTTCAGGTACCTGGGATTACCGGAATAAACTTCTAGATTGGGCAGGGATGTACCGACAAGATAGCACGTGTTTACTCTTACGATAAGATACATGATAAGATAATGTTCATGATAGCGGTCAGATAAGACCAATCAAGTTAGCGTGCTTTTAGTTCTCACCCACTGGCTCCAACGTTAAGCATAATACTCCCACCGCCAACAGTTCATCCAATTTCAACACCTTGAACAACTGTTTTCCATAACCTTAAAATCAGCAGAAAATATTTTGAAACCACTTCAGTAGTCGAGATTTATCACGCAGATAATAGATTTAGTTGTTTTTATAGGCATTTGCCTACCAACTTCACCATTTCTTATGCAGCAGAGGAAACAACATACTAATAAAGCTCTTCAGGGTAGCTTCGGACATGCCGTGAGCTAGCACGGAAATTTGTATATCCTTGCTAGTGTCCTCCAGTGGCAGCAGAGCTCACTTGCCATATTCAGTATAGCCTAAACTTAGCGAGACATTGCCGAGGTTTCTGTTTTACGCTATGTGCATAGAGACTAAACTCAATTAAGAAGAATTTACTGCAATTCGGTGATGCTCTTTATGAATCAGAAGATACCTGTTCCAACTACACGAGATTGTCCACAAACTACCGATCTGGATGACCGACAGCACCTCTCTTGACCCTGCAATAGGGATGCTTTTGTCATCTACAGACCTGGACTCTGAAACAACCCTTCAAGAACGCGTCCTGGGCACTGTGGCCCTGTGGGCCATTTAGTGTCAGCTTAAACGGTTGCCTAAGCTTGTTGACAGGCCATGATCAGAAGCTAGTTCCGAGCTCTGAATCCTCGACAGGAGGCTTTCCTTTACCCTTCGTATCATTTTGTACAATTGGAACCTTCTCTTCTGATTTAGGGCGCAAAGTTGGACCATGGAGTTGCCTTACATCCCAGAGACAATTGGCGCCCAGGAATTTAACAACCAAAGCCGACAGCCCCGGGTCACTTCATCATGCGCCGAATGCAGACGTCGGCGTGTCAAATGTGAGGGCGAGACTATTCCCTGTCGGCAATGCGTCTACTACCTCGTTCCACACCTCTGTCACTATCCCGCAAGGAAAAAGAGGCACAATGTATCTCTTAAGTAACGCGCCGACGGACAAGTACCTGCCATCGCTGAACTAACACAACACGCAGATCTCACACCGAACTTGCCGATAGTTACGCAAAGGCCCAGAAGATCATCGGAACATTGTTTCCTTCTAGTTCACTTGATGAACTTTCGTCAATGACCCGTCAGCAATTGATGGTACGGCTGCAGTCTTCCAACCCGCCTCCACCTTCGATTGAGATGGAGCCGCAGGACCATCTGCAAGTTTTAGAGCCCCCGCTGGAACAAAATTTCACTTGGGACGAAATATCCGAGACTGAAAGTGAGACATCGCGCGTAGCAGACGACGTCAACGGACTAGCCTTCTCGCGACAATCTCTCAATGCCTCATACCTGGGTATATCTTCGGTTCCTACCATTCTAAAAGTCATCGCCCACCTTTCTCCTCATGTGCAAGAACGCATTCCCAAGGGCACTGAAGCTTGGCGAAGTCCTTCAACTCTGGCTGACAGTCCGGGTGACATGGTTTCCCTGCAAGAAGATGAGATACCGATTATAAATGCATATTTTATTCACGTACATCCTGTGATTCCCATGGTCGACGAAGCCGACTTTCGTCAGAGGTATTTTCAATCAAACACGGAAGAGGATGAAGATGGCCCATGGCTGGCTCTTATGAATATGGTCCTCGCTATGGGCTCGATGGCGTCAGAGTCGATCCACTTCAACGGGCACAACCACTTCTACAAGCGAGCTCTAACTTATCTAAACATCAACTCTTTTGGCTCTGGCCACCTCTACATGGTCCAAGCATTGGCTCTGTATAGTGGCATGATACTTCACTTTCTCAACAAGCCCAATATGGCAGCTGCTGTTATGGGAGCAACTCTTCAGATGGCCGTTGCGATGGGCCTGCACAGAGTGAAGGCTTCACAATCTTCTACGAATCCAGCTTATCATCCTGCAAATGGCTCAACAACAACGCGGATACGGACTTGGTGGTCTATCCTCTGTCTGGATACATGGGCTTCGTCTACTCTGGGACGTCCTAGTGAGAGATATTGGGATCCAACTATAACGCTAACTTCGTCCATGTCGGTTTTGGAAAACCTGGTAAGCCACGTCAAACGCTGTTGTTAGAACCTGCTTGCTCATGTTTGTTGTCGCACCCTAGGATTATGGAACAATATCCCTCTCAGCTAGTGAGAAGTTCTGTAGGATCGCAACACGTGTGCAACAGCGCCTTGTCCAGTTACCTTTGATCAGCCCAGAGGAAGTTGATGAATTGGATAGTGAGCTCATCGCCTGGAAAGATTCATTGCATATGTTTCTGGCTCATCGTGAGCAATGCCCACCAAGTCTCAAGACTGCGCGGGCGACTCTTTGGTGGAGATGGGTTACAACTCGGCTCATGCTCTACCGCCCAGGCTTGTTGACCGCAGCGCTGAATCAGAAGCCATGGGGACAGGAAACTGCTAGCGAAGCAGCTCAAGCTCGGAAATGCATCGAGATTGCGAAAGAAGGTGTCGACCTTATGGTCATAGACTGGGCCCCAAACCAGTTTCTTTGCTGGAACAGCGCTTGGAACCTTTTCCAGGTGTCATTAGTCCTCGTTCTGGGCATCATCTCGGACAAACAAGAGGCCGAAAAAATGGATTGCTATGGATCTGTATGTCGTGCGATTGAGCTGTTTGCTCAGATGGAACCTCTAGACGCTGGATGCACTCGTACCCGGAGGCTTCTCCAGGGTCTGTCTAAACAGATCGAAGCAAGCACTGTCTCTCCTATCAACTCTGAGGCTTTCGATTTATCTATACTTGACTACCTAGGTACAGATCCGTTCTGGGAGAACATAGAAGCCGAGTTGAATTGGACTTTCTAAAATTCGCCGAGAGATCAAGGTTGCAGAAGTACGAACACAGTGTTATATACTCCCTTTTCTAGACTAAAGCATTACATATCTCACGTAGTCAGGCATCACTAGTATTACATGGCCTCTCCTCGCCGAAATCTGTCTTAATCGTATTGAGGTGGTTCCATGTGCCTATGCCCTCTTTCCTTTTCTTCAAAGTAGCGACATGCGTCACCTACCCCGGGGGTGAAGATTGAATCAATGCCCACGCACAACATTAGAGGGTTGGGGCTGCACATTCGTCTCAGCCGCCGGGTAGATGTGCACTGAGCAGATGTAAGCAGCAGAATGGTTTCCGCTTGGTATCAATAGTGTCGCAGCGACCGGACTGATTTACAGAGTACAAAAACTCTTTCTGTGACCAATTAAGCCTCTGCTAATGCCCTCCTACCCAGGGCCATCCCTTTCGCATATGCAGTGTTCTGAATATGAGTTCGCTGATATATCATTCTATTTTAGACAGCATCATAGTAACCAATGTAACATGTGCTGTCCCAATTAAATGTGCATAATAGCGCTGTACCATTGGGACATACTTTTGAAAGGGGCCTTCGTGAACGGCCTAAGGAGTGTTGGTTAAGTTGACTCAGTAGACTTGAACAGTAAAGGCTTCTATGGCACGTCCAACTGCCGTTTTATGGACCCAGTTGATACTTTGTCAGGAGACTAGCCAGTCCTCCCTACCAGACACCATTGCCTTTCTTAACCCATCCGGTCTGACCCGAACCCTTGCAGTTAGAACGCTTGCAGTAAAATGACTGTCTGCTTCCTTTGGTAAAGGGCGAATAGGTGTAGTAAGAATCCTTGATTGGCCTAAGCGCACAAGTGTTCCAACGCTCCCTCTTCACAGAGTACTCCTGGTGGTCATGCCAATGCGCAACGCAGATGGTCTGTCCTTTACTACCGGCGCAGGTGGCTGTCTGGGAGTTGCCCCTTGTCCACGCCACAGAATAGCCACCTGAGATCCAACTAGCCTTTCCAAGACCCTCGAGAGAGAAGCTTGCCGAGTGCGTGACGGACCATTCCTTTCCAGCGCTCATTTCGCAGTCGCCCTTGCCACAGTGGATACGGTCCTAGAAAACATATGTTAGCTTATGGATTAGTGCAAGAAAAGATGCATGTAGACGAACCGTGATCTGCTTGTGGAGTCTCCACTTCTTAGGGTATCCGTTTCCATCCTTCTTAACAACCGGAGCCTGGTCCCAGCATTGTCGGGACTCTAGATGTTTCGAGTCAGATTCATCTGCCCCGTCCTCTTCGTCGATGGCAGGAAAGACCTGCATCTCCTCGTCGGTCAAGGCACCGACCATAACGAGGTCATCATCAGCCGCTCGACCGAGACACTGGGCCGTGATGTTGTACTCAAGGCTTTCGCTCTGGAAGAGACTAGGACCATCAGCAGTCCAAGGGACTTCGCACTCGACGGCAGTGATATCAGCGTTCCATCGGGCCTCGCAGACAACTCCACCAGACCTGGCAAGCTCGAACTCGAGAGGGTAGCGTGCATCTCCGACGGTGATATCCCCATTGCCGGTCTCGTCTGCTGAGACCTGAATAGAGACACCATCAAGGGTCACGTTATCGTCGCAGGCATAGGTGAGAAGAGACTTTGCCTCACTATCGGCGACGAAGATGATCTGATCGCCAGTAGCGTGGGCGATTTCCCAGGTCACAAAGACAGAACTAGGTGCTTTCAGAGGCTCTCCGGCCCAGTCTAAGCGACGAGCTGACGCCTTTTGGGCGAAGGCCATGATGTAGGCGGTGATGGGGAGAATAGCCTTCATGGCTACTGAGGCAGAAGTCTTAGTATAGGCAGATAAAGAGAAGAGGGCGGAGGATAAATGTTTCCTTGAACTAGGCTGTGCTCTGGTGGATGAAGAAGATGAAGACTTGAGGAATTCTCACACCTCTTATATACTTTCTATCCCCCCTGTTTTTATTTCAACAACCATATACTAAGCCCAAGAGCCATCAAGCAGGCCCATACGGCTTCTCTGCCATCCGAGCTCTGTGTAAACGCACAGAAGAAGATGACCTTGATAGCAGGATTCTGATTCGTTGTACGTAGAATATCTCCATCTTTACTCACGGCACAGTAGTTAGTTACATGCAGTTGGCTGTTAGCTAAGCTAAATCGCCCCCAATTGTGGAAAGATAGCCCACGTGCTCGAATAGTCCTGGCTATCAGTTATACAGAATCAAATGAAAAGCGTTTTTGAAGGTCTAAACAACGAGATGCGATACTACTCAAGTGGTCTGGACTACGCTAGAGCAAGGTTGTTGGTTGTTGGTTGTTGGTCGTTGGTCGTTCATTGTTGGTTCAACTGCATATCTACTGTGCCGTCGGTTAATAGAGTTTCTCAGCCAGTGCTACATCCTGCGTCTAGTTGATTCAGTCCTGGGATAAAGAATAGGTACGAGTTGAAAAGATATCTATTGAGTATGGAAGAGACGGAGTCCTAAGGACTATTAGTGTTTAACTGATTTTAATGTTAGATTGGTGTACAATAGCTTTCGGTAAATATATCTCTCCGGGGCTTAGATGTAAGTAAGAGTGGAAGCTACGGGCACCTGTGCTCAAGTACACAGTTGCCATCCTTGTTAAGGTATCAGATTGACATGATCTAAGTGGTGGAAGTCTGTAAACCTCACGCTAACATGTTTCTCTCTGCTCAATGCCACTTACACTTATTTTAAAGTTTAACTTCTATTTCAGGTGATGATCATCGCGTTCTTTCTTTCTTTCACCTTGGTACTCAATAACAGCATGTCAGTTATCTGCAGTGTTAGGCCGGAACCTGACTCGCCCGACTAACGTGGCATTCGTCACGTTCTAGACTCTGTGCCAAGTCTGTGACCCACCCGACAGGGGACATAGATCAAATCGGCACTCTCCCCTACAGTTCAAGGGTCAACCAACAAGATAAACTCTTTACCCAATCATAGGCAAATATACCTAGACTTATTTACATTTAGGATAAATGTGTGATCCCGAGACATCTGCAGTTTTCTTATAGACCCAGTGCCTGCACCCCGACTTCTGGATCTGCACTGCGCTTCCCTACTGTCGATTCCTTGCCCGCTCTGCTCAATAACCCTCCTTGGGTATCAACAGCTGCCTCACAAGCCAAGATGCATTCAGCTCTTCTACTTTCTACTCTCAGCTGCGCCTTCTTTAACGCCATCCACGCTTTCGAGTTCACTGGCCCTGATTCATCCAAGAAGATTGACCTTACTCAACCCATCAACATCACGTGGGATGCCACCAAAGGCTCCCTAAGCGAGCCAGAGGCCCGTAAATTTGACCTCTGGTTCCATGCGCTTGGCAACGTGGACAGCAGCACGTTTGGCTGGGAACTTGTCAGCGACCTATCTTTCTCATCGGGCTCCTATGAATGGGATCCTGCAGCTATCGTTAAGGAAATCAAGGATAAGGGCAACTCGCTCTCGCCCGATGCGGTGCATACCTTTGAAGCTAGGATCCTAGACAGGAGTGGAAATAAACTATCAACAGTCGACAGTGACAAGTACGCCGCCGAGGGTTTTGATTTTATTAAGGACAGCGGTAGCACGGGACTGCCAAGGAGCTTTTATACAGTGACGACAGCTCTCACCATCACCGGTTTAGCGCTCCTTTGATAGGAACTTAGTGGAGTAGCGGAGAATAGTTGCACAAAACAATCGAATTTGTAACTATGGCGTGGACTGCGCACCGATGTCAAAGAGATCTACTGCCTATTTCTGCCTCCACGGCAGTTTTCAGGTCAGTCTAGCTAGTCAAAGATGCCGAAGAGGATTTTTAAGCTTGATCTCTGCTCGTCCAAAGAAGAGAGCCACTAGTCGGCGATAACAAAGACTACCCAGTGGCTGTATCAATATAATCGCGAGGAGAATTCTGGTAGTATTTCCCAACTCTAGAAGTGAAGCTGCACTTGAAGGTCACGCATTTATGTCTCGTATTGTGCTGTGTTAATGTTCTGGGGCACCGGAAGTACACGAGGCAGTAGCTAGCTTGTGCGACATATTGGGTTGTTCTGAACCCTGTGACTGTAGGTACTCCACAACAGCGGCTATCTAACCGCGGGGCAATATAACGCAAGGCTGAATGCGATGATCCACCGGAAACTTGGAGTCAGAGGATAAGCCCTTTACTTCTGCGCCATGGAACATGCCTGCGAAATGGCTTCGAACGCACTAAGGCGCTACCTGATTTCAGACAGACTAGTTGAGAGTTCTGCCATTTCGATATTGCCATAAAATCAACCAGCTCATCATGATACAGCTCAGGGAAGATATCTTCTGCATATAGTTTCCAATCCTTATCAGCAGTACGCTGGAAAAAACTTGACATATTCCCAGTACTCTGGAAACCATCCGCTATCTTCCCAGTCAACTAGTCCCTGGATCTTCCCGTCTTGGACTAATATGTTTCTAGGCGTAAGATCGCAGTGAGACAAGACAACCCGATGATTAGTTTGTAGTCGCTGATAAAATGTTTCCCGCACTAGAGGGGGAGTATGTTCGTAAAGACCCGATAACAAAAAGTCGTTGAAGGCTCCTTCATCGCGACACGCTGGGGAATGGTATGTAGAGTATAACCTCGTATCCCGGATTTCAGTACCATCACAGGCTCCAATGAGATGAGCAGGAGGAGCCACGGATCTCATTTTCCCGATCAGCTCCCGAACTTACCGGGCAATATCCCGTTTCTGCTCAACTGACATGTCGGGCCACACTGTATCGAGCGGCTATCCTTTGATGTAGTCCATGCGTATACAGCCCTGACCGTCGGAAGTAGAATACGCGTCGTGAACGAGTGGAGCTGGGATTCCAGCATGAGCAGCGACTTTCAGCGCCTCTGCTTCTCCCAGTGCTATGCGTTTTCCAGATTT
Source organism: Fusarium coffeatum (assembly GCF_003316985.1). NCBI lineage: Eukaryota > Fungi > Ascomycota > Sordariomycetes > Hypocreales > Nectriaceae > Fusarium > Fusarium coffeatum. The sequence goes on from NW_022157847.1 coordinate 26,054, forward strand.
GACGACGGTTTCATCGGTATGTAAGACAACTCTACGATTGAACATTTTGTGTAAAACCACAGCGCCTAACCAATCAGCTAAGCGGAAGGACTTACCCAGTAACACTGCGCGAACTGACCTGGCTCAATCTCGTCATCGGATTCAGATTCATCAGAAGATCGCTAGCCGCTTAGCATTTCTCATTTCTTTTAATCTGACGTTGTAAAGAGATTCACCAGGTTGTTTGCCACGGGAGCGCGACACGGTATAGGCTGCCGATGTCGAGACTTGCGAATCCTCCATTGCCCAGGCGATTTTTGTATGGCATAAATACAGAAATGGCAGAGGTACTTAATCGGTTCGTTATCAGCGACCCCGCTATTTGATACGCGTGCTGACCAAAACCATGTTAGATCAGCAGCCGCAGGACCCGAACCTCCGTTATTGCAATAGTATTCTTGTATCGGGAGAAAGGGAAGAGATAAATGCCCCTTGATAGACAAGAATAGAACCCGCAATCAATAACACGCTGAAATCTACAGGGATGGGAACATCCTATCGTCTGAGAGTAATTGTCAACTTGTCATGCTGCGCTGTAGGACCCGTTTTGCCTTTACAGGGTAGCGACCAACTAAACCAGAAGTCACTGCAAGGGTTTTAAAATAGGCTAGTGGGATAGTGACTGCGCCGCAGAGTGTAATGCACTCTATGCCTCAGCTTGAATAACTTAATTTCTATCCTTAGGGTTTGCCTTCCATTTCAAAACAAAGAACAAAAAAAAAATTTCTTGAAAGAAAACCTCTCGCGATGTTGTGCTTGCCAAAGTAAGAATGAAGATCATGCTCGATCGACATAAATTAGCATTGAGATTCCCGAACGCTCCGCACGGGGCCAGTAGATCACGACCAAGGCAAAAGAACTTTCCCAGGATCTTAAAAAGAACACAACCTCGATGCGGAAAGTCGATTGACCCATGACTCCATGCATACCCACTAGACCCATTTGGTAGTGCAAATCCGCTAGAGACGGGCTGCCAAGACGATCCAAGGATTATTTCCGGCAGGTGATTCGCAGCTACTACAGACCCCCAGCGCCTTTGATTCGCCGTCGAGGAGGCTCTGCAAGGCACGTTTCAAGGGGCCAAGGGGTTTGCATGGCAGTGGGGAAGTTCGTGCAAGACCGTTAAGATAATGGACGAGCTAGAACATGTTATTTTGAGTGGCGTCGGCGCTTTTCCCAAGCAAAGACTGATTAATGGTGGCGGCGAGCGTTAGTGGTCAGATTTTATTTCGGGGTGGCGCTGCGTTCGGAACATTTACCGTCCAAGGATGTCGCCATTGTCAGAAATTGTCTGCAGCAAACTTGTCGCCTTGCAGATGTCAGCGAAGCAGAGGCCACCTGATGGAGAACGCTCAGATCGCGACTGTGGATGTTTTGCTTTGACTTTTTAGAGCCCCGAAACCTGACTCGTGAAATGTCCATCTTTGATCAATGAGCCTCCGCTCTTATTCGTCTAGACCGAATCTGTGAGACACTGGATTCTTTGTGCGGCACGTGTGGCTTATTACCCGCAGATCATGGCCTTTAGCTGAACGTTAGTCAGCTCGGGTTCTCGTCCGCCAAGACAGTCTGGTGCCATCAGCTGCAGGGGTATGAAGGTCTCTTACTTCTTTTATATCTAATCTCCGACGATCGAGCTATCTTTACCTCGGATGCGGATATACGCCTCTAGACCCTTACTATAGATCCCTCTGGGGGATCTGCCAAGAAAAGAATGCACGTTGGAGAGAGCATTGAATTCTCTCAGATAACAGCTGCGGTCCATGCTTGCTAGTGCCGCGGTGAGTCTTAAAGGGCTTAGAGCCGGTGTAGTTGACTAGATATGGATCAAAAAGGGGAACGGGGCATGCAGCATCAAATTCCATGCATAAATACCATAATTGTCCCCCTCCTGCCACACCACTTCTGCTTATTCCGTCCAGCCAAGCCCAACTGCCCAATATGAAGTCAATTCTCTCCTTGGCGCTTCTGCCTCTAGCACTCTTTACCGGTGGCTCCAGCGCTCACCTCCATGGTCCTCACCTCCATGCTCGCAATGATTGTCGCTGCCTACCCAGCGATGACTGCTGGCCGTCCGATAAAGTGTGGGCCAAGTTCAATAGCACCGTCAATGGCGCTCTTATTGCAACCGTGCCACTTGGCTCGCCCTGCCACGAGCCTAACTACGACGAGGAGGCTTGCGCCGCTGTGAAGGCTGATTGGAAGTGGCCCATGACACAGTACGCCAGAACCCTTCTAGCCAAAAAAGACCTTCGATACTAACGATTTATAGCATCGAGACTTCATCCTCGGTTATGCAGAACTGGTTTGCCAACCAGTCTTGCGATCCGTTTGTGACAAAGTCAAAGCCTTGTACTCTTGGCAACTATGTCAGCTACGCTGTCAAGGTGTCTGATGCCCGCGATGTTGCTACCGCTATCAAGTTCGCCAAGGCATACAACATCCGACTAGTCGTCCGAAACACAGCCCATGAGTATGTTTTTCCAAGCCCAAGTTGATAATCCTTACTGACTTTCTTTAGCTACTTTGGCCGTTCTACTGGTGCTGGTGGTCTCGCGATCTGGACCCATCACATGAAGAAGCAGGAAGTCATTCAACAATGGTCTGACAAGCTGTATACTGGCCCTGCTCTTAAGCTTGGTGCTGGTGTTCAAGGTTATGATTCTGTTGAATTTGCCGGTGCCAATGGCCTTACTAGTGTGCCAGGCGAGTGCCCTACTGTTGGTCTTGCTGGTTTCACTCTTGGTGGTGGCCACTCTCCTCTGAGTACTAGCTTCGGCATGGGCGCTGATAATGCCCTTGAGTACGAAGTTGTCACTGCTGATGGCCAAATTATTACTGCCACTGCTACTAACAAACACAAAGATCTTTATTGGGCAATGAGCGGTGGTGGCGGTGCTAGCTTTGGTGTAGTGACATCTATGACGGTTCGCGCCCATAAGACCACCACCATTGGCGGCGCAAAGCTTACGCTCGTCGCTGGCGCAGACAAGGATGCGTACTACGCCGCTGTCAACAGATTCCACGAGCTTCTGCCAGGTATGATTGGCAACGATTCCACCGTTACCTATATTCTCACCGGAGCCTATTTCGCCATCACACCCGTTACTATTGCGAACTCCACTGGTGACTTCGTGCGTGATACCATCCTCGCTCCCTTTACCGACTACCTCACGAAGGCTGGCCTTACATTCACTGCCTCCTACTCTACCCTGAGCTTCCGCGACCACTATGCGCTCTACAATGGCCCTCTGCCCGGTGGTTCTCTTCAAGCTGCTCAATTCCAGTGGGGTGGCCGTCTCATCCCCAACTCAGTAGTTGCCGGTGCCGACTTCAACAAGCTTACTCGAAAGTTTGCCTCCACTGGACTTGTTCTTGCTGGTAGCGCTGGCAAGTTCGAGAGCTTGCCTGGTGTTTCCAACGCTGTTCCCTCTGTGTGGCGTAAGGCTATGATCTCACTACAGTTTGGATCTCTTTGGGATGCTACCCGTTGGGATGATATGGCTGCCGACCAGAAGAAGATGACTGAGGTGTATATGCCCCAGCTGAAGGATGTTACCCCTGGAAGCGGTACATATATGAACGAGGCTGATTTCAATGAGCCTGAGTGGAAGGAGGTATTTTATGGTGAAAACTGGAACCGCCTGGTGGATATCAAGAGGAAGTACGATCCCCATTCCTTCTTTTACAACTACAAGGGTGTTGGAAGCGAGGCTTGGACCGTGGAGAAGAACGGCCGTATGTGCAGAGCTTAGATTCCACTGTAAACATATAATATAGGGACTTGTACTATACAAATTTATTAATACTAATAAGAGTAAATTAATCTGGTTTTTAAATCCAATGTACAGTTAAGTGAGCATTGTAAAGCTATAACAGAGCCACCTACTCTGCCCAATCCATTGGCTGGAATGTATTTATCGTGTCAAAGATGCTATCGTGCATCCAAGTTTCGAGATCAATCTGATGATCCCCAAGTATCGACTCGAAACTGTTCCATACCTCCGGATGACTAGCCTCGCCCGACAACAATCCCGGCTGAAACCCGTCCTGTGACGAAGGCAAATTATTTTCAGGCCTCATCAAACCCGCACTTGGTTCGCCGTCACATTCTATCGTAGCAGCGACAAGGCGGTCAAATGCTTTGCGAGCCTGCACTGCTCTCGGCCATCGTTCGGAAATGATATACAACATTGTGCTGCAAGCTCGTACGCTACTGCTGAACTTGGGACTAAAGATTGATGAGTCTAGGCAGAAACAGTACACCATGACCAAGCCAGCGACAAAGTTGGCGTGTAATGAGAGCAAAGAGAAGGAGATGTACGTCTGTTGGTCATGAAGGCGTTTCGACAGGATGCAAATCTGTCCGGCGGAGTGGACGATCTCGTGAAAAGTCGGGCCCTGTGGGGTTAAGGTGGGTAAGAAGGGCAGGTTCAGAAGTATGATCGCTTTATGGTATTGGATCATATGGTAATCCGTCGTGAGGTACGGATGCGGCTTGTCCTCTGGACCAGTTTGGGGTATAGCAGTCTTCCACTCTTCCAGAGCATCCCGAAGACGAGCTACCTTATGCGGCTTGATTGTAGAGACATCTTTGTCCACGCGACATACAGTATGTGAGATCTTGGAGTCTATCTGTTGTAGCCGGAAGATGTGAATGGCCGGCGTGAGTGTAGTTATCCGTGAAGGGCACTCATTTGACTTAGCAATGGCCGCGAGGATGGCTTCGTCAGTATCTAGTTCGTCGTCGATATTGGCTGGAAGTGGGATATCAATATCTCTGTCAGAAATGGAGTGAGGTCTACCCATTGTGCGGGCGACGGATCTTTCCAACATATATGACGTCCAGAATATTCGTTTTCGCCGTTCATCGAGGCTCGGAGAGAGACTGCTAGTTTTTCGGTGAAGGCCATGGTCGATGCAATTTCGCATTGTTGTTTCTATCATCCACCTGACGATTGTTAGGTTGCTCCGTTGTACTTCAATTGTGTGTCAATCGCTCACCACACGCTGGGCCCAGCTGGTGACCTTAATTGGTATATCGTGAGAAGAAGCATTGTTTCCAAGCTCTCGAGACTACCTGTTGCGAAGATAAAGTCCGCATCTGCTAGTGCGCAGGCATAGTGTCGCTAGTTTCGCGAGTCAGACTTGCAGAATTGTTTTGAGACTGAACTCTTACCGTAGGGGATGAGTGATCATCGTCATTGCTTAGCTGCAAGTATCGTGCTCCTATGGCATATACTAGTTGCAACGTCGCGTAGTCGCACTTCGTCCGCAATGCGTCTGAACGCGTGGCCTTATGCGCAGGGGTGAGCTCATGTCTACCCTCGTGGAGCGACTGGACCCTTTTTCGAGCTAGAAATGGATGTTTCGGGTGTACTCTTGCATAGTACGCTCCAATAAGCTTATCGCCGACTTCTTTGGTGGGTAAGTCTGAGCCGCCAAAGAATACATCGGTCTCGGCCTGCTGACCGCCATTCAAGCGTATAGCTGCTGAAGAGCATGTCGCGGCATCTACTTCGCGTACAGCTACTACTCGATCGCCTTGGTGTGCATCCACTGAGGGCAATGCCGATCGCAGGAGCCTCGTGAGAGGATACCCGCTTGAGGTCCCCAAGAAGGAATCTGGCGATGGGGCAACAATCCCAGCGCTGGCTTCCAGGTCCGAAGCGGCAGTCTCCCTTGAACTTGTTTGCTCATTCATGTTGGGCACCATCGGCAATGTCTGCTGTTGCTGCAAAAAAGAACTGCTTGTCGGAGTGACGACATTTTGTCGCGACAAGGCCAACTCTTGTTGTAATTTTGAGACCTGACGCTCGAGAGACTTCACATACTCTGCTGGCAGCGCTTGCTTTGCTCCATACGAGCACTTCTGTCCCGCGTCATGGCAATTCGAGCACGCCGGATATACATTATCGCAGCGCTGCTTGCGGCTCTTGCACCGAAGACAAGCTACGAGACCTCGAGGATGACGACGAGTAGGTCTCTCACTTGTCGAGACAGTCTGTGTATCGGACATGGCGGCGCACTCCTGTGGGGTGCATTACCGTTGTGAAGGAGGTTGAGTGAATTCCCCACCTCCAGTGAGGCGTGACGCTGTAAATTTGCGCTAAATAAGTGCTTACTTAAGCTCGCTCGGGTGCGAAACATACCTGTTAAAATTCAACCTACTATTACGCTAAAGCATTCTGAAATTGATTGAAATTGCAGTTGCTGGCATCTAAGGACTGGAGAGCTTCTGTATACTTGGCGATATCGGCATTTCGAGTCAGATGTCGTGGTGACTTGCGTGAGCTCGACAGTGCTTGGGCGGCTTACGACAGGCAAGTTTAACATCAATTTCATGGAACTTGAAACCCTGTGGGTATTTTCATAACTCTTCTCTATAAACGTTACGTAGTATTCATATACACTGACTGTAGAGCTTATGGTGTGTAGATTGTATAGATTGAGCTAAATGAAATTCTTATTGCCATTCTGTTGCAAAATGTGCAAAGCCTTGTTCTTTTTCATCATCGTTCTCAATAGCAAACACCTCTCCTTCTGCCGCTCTCCATTCTCCCTAATTAATCGGCCTCCCAAGCAGTTCTCTACTGTTCTCATGCATAGAGCGTAGTGACAGGCCTACCAACTGACCTGACCGATGTTTTGAAGTGTCGGTATGCTCTTCTCGATCTCTACGACTTGTTTTTTCCCTCCCTTCTCCTTATCACCAATGCTTCTACCATCAATTGCTCGCCTGCGTCTGGCAATAGAGACGGTTTCGAAGATGTTGCTACTGTCAGTGAAAATAGCGTCAACCTCCTCCAGGTGCAGGCCGCTGGTCTCGGGGAAAAAGAAGTACACGCCTGAGTAAGTAGTCAGAAATCGATCGTTTGATATAGGGGACAATGCGTTACACTTACATGGGAAAGTGAGGCAAATATTAATGGCGGCGTAGATAATGTAATACTTGTACTTGAGGGTAGCTAGCCCAATCGGAGTAATCTCAGCAACAACCTGTGACGCACATGTTAGGTCTTAACTCATCATAAAGGGATTGAAAGGACTCAAGCTTACAAAGTTAAAGAGCCAGGCGGTGGCTAATCTAAGTTAGCGCAGTTTCCCGTTAAGTTACGCATGAATAAACATACCAGTGGACATTGCCGTGATGGGTACGCGATGACTGAGAGGCGAAATCTCAGCAGCGTACAGAAACGTGAGCCCAAGAAACCCAGTAGGGAAGAAAAGTGAGAAGAGGAAGATAAATGCCGCCGCGACTGCCACCGATGCCGTGCTGGACGGCTGCGATGACCCACCCGCGACAACTGCCATACAGACACCCATGCCTAGAGAAGAGACCATCATCAACTTGCGACGTCCGAACCGATCCACAGTCAGGACACCGATGGGTGAACATATGGTCTGCCAGGTGAAGACTGAAGCAGCGATGATCTTTGCTGCCCGTGGTGTCTGACCCAGGTAGTCCTCGAAGATCTTGGCTTGATAGAAGGCCAGGGCGTTGATGCCACTCTAGGTTGAGTCAGTCAGATACTATAGCGAGGCCACAAGCTCTCTGAATTCTCGAGGTATCATACCATCTGCTGAAAGCATTGTGCTGCGCAAGCGAGGCACATACGGTGGAACAGGCGGAGCGGGCCGTTGGTGAAGATGTCTTTGACCTTGGCCTCTCCTGCAAGGGCCAAAGATGTCTCGATTTCCTGGATTGCTTCGTGAACCTCAACTGAATCGGTATCGGTGTTAGTCAAGTCAGCCAGCACCTGTCTTGCAGGATCGACCCGACCCTTCTTGGTCAGCCACCGAGGTGATTCCGGGAGTAGCGGCGTAGTAAGCATAATGATAATCGAGAACACACCCGATAGGGCCATGGGAAACCGAAAAGTTACAGAGCCGTGATGGAAAGACATGCCGAGATTAGTCCAACCTCCGATAGCTAAGCCGAGCGAGATGAACAAGCCTTCAAGCATCACCGCCGCACCCCGATGAGCAGCGCCAGAGCACTCAGCCTGCCAGTTGGGGGCCGTGGCCGTAATGTGACCGAAGCCGTATCCAGAAACTAGCCGACCAACGATGAGCTGCGGGAGTGAGTAGGAAGAGGCCTGGAGAGCTGCCCCAATTGTGTTGATGAAAGCGCCAAAGATGATCGTTTTCTTCCTGCCGAGTTTGTCACCAAGCCAGATGCAACTGAGGCAGCCGAAGAGACAGCCCAGAGTGTACATAGCCACGACCGTACCCTTTTCGGAATTTCGGTTAGTAAATGTTCATGAATGTTATGGTAGAGCATACCTGAAGTGTAGAGTTGTGGTTCCTTGTCTCTCCTTTTGTATGTACAGTGTCAAGGGCCGGAAAGGTTTCTACCCAAGATGGAAGACTAAGAAACCCCCCAGCAATGGAGTTGTTATAACCGAATCTGTCAAAACGCATTAGCTATTATCAACCTGGTGTAAAGTTGCTTGCATATTCAGAAGCCAGACTTACAGAAGGTAGCATGGCAGAATGACTGCCCAGATCTGGGCCATCTGAAGTTTCCTTCCTCGAAAACCAAAGAAACCCATCTTGACGATGCGTTACCGACTGTTCTTTCCGATAATATGAGTTTAAGATAAGATTCCAAAGTAGGTAACGGACAGATCCTGCCGTGGCTATCACCAAAGTGTAAGCAAATAAGAAGTTCCGCTGGACGGGAATGATAAATCTTGTAGAGATATAATAAGCGCCAGTCACCAATGATCAATACTTCATAAAGAGATGAGGGTCAGAAGCCAAGAATCTGGGGAAATCAGTTGCCTTTTATCTGGAACAAATATCTCGAGTAACCTCTCGCAGATCCATTGGGACAGCTTCAGCTTGAGCGCCTTTGCAGGGTTCAGTGTGTTGATGCGTAGCACTAGCGGCGGTCGATTGTGTTAGTCAGTCGGGCCAACCGAAGCACGGTGTGCCGAGACTACCGCACCCGAAAAGTCGGATGAACCGACGGATGAGCCGAGATTTTCGGAACAGCCAATGAGCCACCTTATTAAGTAGAGATGAGCATTAAAAGTTTCAGGCTCGTCCAATTCTATCGAGAACCATTCCTACGATCTATATCGACTTTATCTTGAATACACTGCGAAACCTTCAGTATTGCTGTCGCTACAATGGCTACACGACGTCTTGCCACCTGGTCATACAACCTCCAATACTCAGATCTTCCGGAAGATGTGGTCCGCGCCGCTGTTCGAAGCTTCTACAATTGGGCTGGCTGCGCCATATCAGGAAGTAGGCATGAAGCCACAAAGATTGCCGTAAGTCCAAAGCCTATTGAACGAAGCTACATAGCTAACGCAGGTCTTTCGACAGTATCAAACACTTTCTCCATTGTTCGGCGCACCTGCTGCCTCTCTCCTCGGAGATCCGGGAGCTGCAAGAATAGATGCTCAACATGCGGCGTTGATCAATGGCATAGCATCACATGTCCATGACTATGACGACACCCACCTCGACACTATCATTCATCCAACAGGGCCAGTTGCGAGCGCTCTTCTTGCTGTAGCCGAGTGGAAAGGAGGTGTCTCGGGAAAACAGTTCATCACCGCTCTCGTGGCGGGTATAGAAGCCGAATGCAAGGCTGGACTTGCTATTTGGCCGCAACACTACGACGTGGGCTGGTAAGTATACAAACTTCCATCATCCGTTTCTTCCACGACCTTATAATTCTCAAGGCATATCACCTCTACCGTCGGATCGATTGGAGCGACAGTTGCAGTCTCAAAGATTCTGGGTTTGTCTCCAGCAAAGACTATCCATGCAATTGGTCTCGCAGTAACCCAAGTCACCGGACTTCGAGAGATGTTTGGCTCCCACTGCAAGTCCTTCCATCCCGGTCGTGCTGCTCAAAACGGTCTGCTGGCTGCTGTCATGGCCGAAGGAGGCTATACTAGCAGTGAAGGCGCACTGGAAGCGAAACGTGGATGGGCTGCTGTTGTCGGCAACAATAAGCCAGACGTGCTCCAGAGTCTCGATCATTGGCTCAGTACTGAAAATGAAGATGGCTTAGCTGGTCAGTGTACAGGTCGCTGGGAAATTCTGCGGAACAGCTTCAAGCCTTTCCCGTGCGGGATTGTCATCCACCCTGTTATCGACGCTTGCATACAACTACACGCGGCACTGATCAGAGATGGACATTCATCGGAGCAGATTAAATCTATCACGGTCGAAGTCCATCCTCTTGTCTTGGAACTCACTGGCAAGAAGAGTCCAAAGGACGGCCTGGAAGCTAAGTTCAGCGTCTACCATAGTGGCGCATGCGGCCTCATCCTCGGTAGAGTCACACAGTCAGAGTATGAAGACAACGTTGTACTCGATCCCGCCATCATAGCCATTCGCGATCGCATCAGCGCAAAGATCGACACCAGCATTGCACCTGACTCAGCAAAGGTCAGTGTCGTGCTTCGAAGCGGGGATGTCTTGACGAAATACGTAGAGCACGCCGTTGGTAGTCGTGCAAACCCTCTGAGCGATATAAAACTAAAGAAGAAGTTCATCGATGGATGCAGGATTGTTGGAATACCCGACGCGGAAGCAGCGAGCGAACGTTATTTGGGACTAGAGACACTGGACGACATGCGGCAGCTTATGGAGTAAGCGTGACTGTCTATACAGAAGTGGCTAGGAGTTCCGTTTCGATTGTATGTTATCTCAAATTTGAAGGAGCCGCTATCGCATATTATATTTGCTGGAAATATATAGGATCAGCATCTACACACTAAGAGCATATCAATAACAGCATCGGTGTCATAGCCCCGCCACTCTGAAGAAGGTTTTCGGGACTTTTGAATCATGACGCTGTGATGGTAGGAGACTCGGAATGGACTACCGGGACAGTCTTCGACTTCAAATTTACCACCCTTTGGAGACACAGACATGTTACCTCATTTGTGTTCCCGAATGTGAGACGCAACATACGCGTCATGCCATACAGACAGTATCGCCGCTGACCATCAGCCGCTTCTTGATAAGTTTCTCTTCGTCACTAAGAGGCGGAGGTCGAGCGGTAACGTTGGAGATAATCTGGGGCAGAGCTCTACAACCGCAAATGACCATCCTAGCGCGAGGAGGTAACCTTAAAAGTCAGCTACAATCACTTTACAAGTCAGGTGGCATGGTGACGGTTTATGATTCCGGGGCTACGGTTTCCCATCCAACTCTGGTAGCGCATCCGATTGTTTGTCACTGTGCCGTGCTGAAGTCCCGTCACTGTGGAAGAAATACTTAAACTGATGTTGTTCCATCTTTTTATGTAAAGAGGCATTTGGAAAAATAGTGTAAGCTAAATTACCTTGTGCGCAACTTGTTTCAATTGTTGCCTCCCACATATACAAGATGAAGGAGAAAGACCATCCAATCAAGCCCAGTCCTGTATTTTCATTCCCTGTCGATTCCCGTCGGATCGACCCCACCAAGCCGTGTACCAATAGTTTGAAACCCGATGGCTCCAACAATAATAATGATCGAGTGGACATTGGACCAACTCCGCTGGCTTTCAGTGAGTGGAAGCGCCTGGGCCTACAGCCGCCTCACCTACCAACCATGCGTGCATATCGCCTGCAGCGCCTTTGCGATCAATTAACTACTGGAAACCTCGGTGGTATCCTCTTATTCGACCCACTGAACATTCGGTACGCCACTGACACTACCAACATGCAACTGTGGACCGCTCACAATCCCGCTCGGGCATGCTTTGTCTCGGCGAACGGCTACTTAGTGCTGTGGGACTTCCATGAATGCGATCATCTTTCAGCTCATCTGCCTCTGATAAGTGAGTTACGCTCTGGCGCCTCATTCTTTTATTTTGAAACAGGCGATCGTACCGATGAACATGCTGCGACCTTTGCTACGCAAGTCGACAAAGTACTCCGAAAGCATGCTGGGGATAACCGCCGACTAGCCGTTGACCGCATCGAGGTTGCTGGGCTACGTGCGCTTGAGAAATTAGGAGTGGAAGTCTCCAGTGGACAGGCTGTCACTGAACACGCGCGGATGATCAAGGGGCCCGACGAGATACTAGCTATGCGCTGTGCAATTGCTTCTTGTGAGGCTGCAATTAGCGAAATGCGTCAGGTTATACGCGCCGGCGCCACTGAAAATGATGTCTGGGCTGCTTTGCACGCTGGCAATATTCGACGTGGTGGCGAATGGATCGAAACTCGTCTTCTTAGTTCTGGACCACGCACCAATCCTTGGTACCAAGAATGTGGTCCGCGCGTACTTCAGGACGGAGACTTGGTGGCTCTCGACACTGACCTCGTTGGCGTATACGGTATGTGCGTCGATATATCCCGTACCTGGATTTGCGGGGACCGCGAGCCTACGGCAGAACAGAAACGTCTGTATCGTATTGCTTATGAGCATATCACCACGAATGCGAAGATGGTCAAACCCGGTGTCAAATTTACGGAGCTGACACGCAATGGCCATCGCCTGCCTGAGAGTTGTCGCGCTCAGAGATATAGTGTGATGTTCCATGGTGTTGGCTTGTGCGACGAGTATCCGTGTATCCGTTACCCTGAAGACTTGGACTCATACGGCTACGAAGGAGAATTACAAGCAGGAATGGTGTTGTGTGTTGAGGCCTATGTTGGTGAAGTCGGCGGTAAGGACGGCATCAAATTGGAAAACCAGCTACTTGTAACTGATACAGGCTGTGAATTATTGAGTTATTATCCATTCGAGGAGAAGTTTCTGCATGACCGATCACGAGTACCCAGTGAAACACTTCCTAGTCAAATTTAAATAGTCCCATTAATATATATATTACAGCTGAAGCTATAGCACTTGTTAAGTTATATGCGGCGTTTTGTTCCAACGATAAGTAGATTCATGTACAGTTAGATGTTGTATAGAGAGGCTGTAGGGTAATGGGACCCACGTAATAATCCCCACCATTTGATGAGCCCTGTTTATTTGGATCGTCATGAATACCTTCCGCAACTGGAACAGGCTTGGAGAGCTGAAATCTAGCGCCAGATTCAAGGCCAATAGCCATGCAGAAAGAACGCCAAAGTGAAATTAGTTGAACAACGGCGCTGATATCTCAAACAACACCAATGACAGCTTGGCGATGAACTGAATCTGCAAGCTAGATGAAGTCTCGACCGCCTTCATTGTCTTGCTGCAGATAGCACGTGAAAGTGATCAGCATGAGCTCTATCCATCGCTGCACAAGTTCCGGTGGATCGAAAGTGCTGACTGGCTTTACGAGGCGCATTTAGGGTTGAATAGTTTGTAGCTTCATTACCCCGCTCAATTACGTATCGAGGGCTTGCTGCCATAAAGGATAAGAATAAATGAGGCAGAAGGCAGTAGGGAAAGCAAACAGTAACAACTCCCATTTTTGACCCATCTCTGAGTGCACAGCTTACAGCCATCTGTTTTACTCTATAAATCAGCCGATATGGGTGGCCGGCGCCTCCTAGATAGGTTTAAGAACCGTCTTAAAGGGAGAGAAGGGAGTGAAGTGAAGGAAGAACAGAACACGCCTTCATCACCAGTCGGTGATCCACAACCACCCAAGGTCGCCGACACAGTTGTAGTCCCTCAACTATCTCCTGGCGACAAGCAGCAACCCACCGCTGACGATCAATCACCCGCTGTTGACAAAGAAACACCTACTGTTAATGAGGGACCATTCCCTGTGGACAGTCCATCAGAAACAGATAGCGAACGCAACAAGCTCCAGGAGCAACTATGGAATCAAGCTTACGATAACCTCCGAGACAGTGGGAACAAGTACATGGCCCAATATGAAGAGATCCTAGTGTCTGAGCTCAAGAAGGACAATCCAGATGACGATTCCGTTTCACTTGGGAGCTCTCACGAAGAGCGGTGGCGTCAAATGCAACGTCTCGTCGAGATCGGATTATCCAAGACCGAAAAGGAAGCCAGGGGATATGAGATGGCGAGCTCTGGACTCGAGCTCTTTGGAACAGTGAGAGCTCTGGTCGAGCCAGCCGTATCAGCTGTTCCACAAGCTGCGATCCCATGGGTAGGAGTGTGCTTCATTCTCGAGGTCATCTCAAATCCCGTGAAACAGCCGGGCGTCCATCGCGTAGGGTTACAACACGTTCTTTCACGCGTCAATTGGTACTGGAACCTCGCAGAACTTCTTCTTGAAGATAACTTGGAATCAGAGGAACATGGTGGGAAGTCCGCTTTGTCCAACCTACGAAATGAACTTCAGCCACTTGTACTTGACCTCTACGAAAAGTTTCTCTCTTACCTAATTGAGAGTGTATGCTACTTCCACAAGAATCGGGCTCTTGCGTTCTTGAAAAGCGTGGTCAACATTGACTACTGGAACGGGAAAATCAAGGATATTGAGGCCTCGGAGGAGGAATTTAATAAGCGCTCTCAGCAGTACAACACAACAGAGTCACGGAACAGGCTCGAGAGTCTCGTCATTGGCGTGAAAAGCATTGAGAAGGCCATTGATCGTCAGACCGAGCAGCAAAAGAAGCTCAACGAGGATGAAGGCAATAGACTATGTCTCCGAGCCCTCTACACAACCAACCCACTCTATGATAAGAAGCGGATTGAAGACGACAAGGGTAGGCTGTTGTCCCATTGCTATTCCTGGGTCTTCCTCACTGAGGGCTTCCAGACTTGGCAACAAGACCCTGATTACAAGCTTCTTTGGATCAAGGGGAACCCTGGTAAAGGCAAAACTATGCTCCTTTGCGGAATCATAGATCGCCTTGATGAGATGAGTCCGACCTGTATCTCATGCTTCTTCTGCCAATCGACGAGAAACCATCAGAATAATGCTACTGCCGTTCTTCGAGGTCTAGTCTGGAGCCTTGCCCATCAGCACCCATCTCTAGTCTTACACGTGCGCAACGAGTTCGATAGCGCTGGTGAACAGGCGTTCAACGGACCGAACAATTGGGAAATCCTGTCATCCATCCTGAGGAGGATGATAGCAGAGAACAGCAACCATGTTCCCCAGGGTACCACGATCGTGATCGATGCACTTGACGAATGCAACAAAGACAACAAAAAGCTCCTTGATCTGATCATAGAGCTGTGCAATGATAAGCAATCTCCAGTAAGGTTCATTGCTTCGAGTCGTAACTGGGTGGAATTCCAAGACGCCTTTACGAAGAAGTCAAGTTCCTTCAAACGGGTCGTTCTATCTCTCGAAGACAACGAGGAAGTCAGGGAATCGATCAAACATGCCGTCGACGCATTCATCAAGTACAAGGTCGAGGAGCTTGAGAGAGATAAGGATACTACAATCGACGCTGAGGTCCGTGATATCTTCGCGGAAAAGTCTGAGAACACCTTTCTTTGGGTGGCTTTGGCTTGTCAGAAATTGCTGGACGTCGATTCGTGGGAGATTCCAGAGACGTTGGAGAAATTTCCATCTGGCCTGAACGATCTTTACAGGCGCATGATGCAGGAAGTCATTGATTCAGGCCATGCATCACAATGCAGGGACATTTTAGCGGTCGCGACACTTGTTTATCGTCCACTATCACTCGCGGAACTGTCTTCCGGTGCTCAATCCCTCTCTCCACCTGCTAATCGACTTGAAGCCCTAGAGAGACAAGTCCTACGCTGCAAAGGGTTTCTGGTCGTCACAGATGGTGTATTGTCGTTTGTACATCAATCCGCCAAGGACTATATATTGGACGACCAGCTTGCGAAGGAATTTGTTTGGAAAGCTGAAGCGGAGGACCTTCCATCAAAGAACCTTACTCGAAACCACCATGACATTTCACTCGCAATGTTGGAAACCATGAAGAAAACTCTCAAGTACGATATTTATGATCTTAAAAAGCCAGCAGCAGATGTACAAGATTTGGACCGAAAGAATGCCGTGGACCCTCTGACTCCAGTGGGTTACGCATGTTGCTACTGGGCAGAACTAAACCAGATATAGATATATAAAAAGCAGTTTGAAAGTTTATGTATCCATATTAATTACTATAGGTTGCAGGTACCTCTCAGATAGATTCCATAACCGTTCACCTATTCACCTGTTCAGTACTGCTTTTCCCTACTATACTCTCTGGAACGAAACATAGACCCCATTAGCATTGCCACAGCCAAGCGCGATCTCCTCGGTCCAGGGCTTTGTGTCCATCGATCGTATTGATGCAAACTTTTGAGCGAACCGCATCATGACCAATAAAGATTCAGTAATAGCGTATTGTTGACCAAGACAAATACGTGGGCCCCCGTTGAAAGGTAGGAAGAACTGATTGTGGTTAGAATTATGCCAAACTCTTGCTAAACTATACATCAGATGTTTAACTTACCCACGAGGGTCTAAGAGACTCCCATCTCTCAGGACGAAATTCTTCAGCATCTTGACCATATAGATCTTTGCGGCGATGCATGGCATAGACAGTGTAATTCACCATGGAGCCTTTGGGAATATGAATGGGCTGATCACCGTTTGGGCCACCACCACGAGGAAGAATTGTATCTCGATATGCCATGCGCCCATTACTGGGCACGGGAGGATGAAGGCGCAATGCTAAGGATATGTCAGCCAGGGGTTTGTATGATGCTGGGATAATACTGACATTCGTTGATGCAGTATTTGGCATATGTAAGATGACGAAGCTGCTCATATGTTGGTACGTTGGTGTCTAAATGTTTAACTTCATCTCGAATCTTGGCCCAGATATCTGGTCTGCGTGCAAGCACAAAAAAGAGATTACCCAACAGATTGGAAGTCGTATCTCTTGCCGCTATCAAGACGCTCAGTAGCTCTGCACGTATCTTTTCCTTTGATACGCCCGAACTAGCAAGCTGCCTCAGCAGACTATCGTGTCGATTTTGTGATTCATGATCTTTTGGCACTTCTCCCACCGAAGTCGATGTGCGAAGAGCCATAGCTTGATCAACATAGCGCTCGACATAGGAGCGACAGACCTGGTAGGCATCATGTGCAGCTCTTCGAGAGCCTTGGAAGCGACGGAATGGGCCCAGTCTTGCCTGGTAAGCCACATCTTTGAGAGTAAAGTCAAAGGCTTTGGTAAACTGTTGGCTTGCTTTGGTAGGGTTGCAAAGTGTATCTGTTGACTCGCCAAAGAGGAACTCAGTACCAGTGTCCATGGTGAAGTCGAAGAGAAGTTCCTGCAAATTGAAAGCAGTGTTGATGGGTATCTTTGACACAAGGTCTCTGACGTGTCGGTCTGTCAAGCCGAGGTCGGCCACTTGATCACGGGCAAAGGTTGGACGCATCAAAGCCCGTGAGTGCGCCCATTCTTCGCCATCAGAAACAAACATGCCACCTCCGGTGACGGGATTGAACAATGGGGCTCGGAAAGCAAGTCCGTAGTCTTTGAACTTGAGAGCAAGGACTGTCTTGATGTTTTCCGGGTCGATTGTGAATATGGTCTGCTGAGAACCACGTTCCACGAGAAAGGTGGTACCAACTGTCTTGTAAAGGTCATTGGCAAATGTTTCCAAAAGTCGCTTTTCTTTAAACACCTCCATTAACTTCAAGATGAAGTCGATGCCAAAGAATGGATCCTTGAGTGGCAGTTGGCATGTCACTGGAAAGCAGCCGTGTCTTTCGCGGAACTTCCGCCTTGCTCGTTCTTTGGTAATGCGACCTCCTATGATACGGACAGTGTAGATTGTCAGGAGCGTGACAACAATCTTCCATTTCAAGGATAGACTTTCGTCAATTGATCTCCACGTAATAATAGGCATATTCTTTGATTCTGATTTCTATTGTGAATAAGTTGCTGATCTGTAGAAGGACTGCATGGGAAGGTTGAGTTCTCAAGTTGCTATCTTGAAATAAATTACTCATTCTATCCAACGTTATCGTTATCACACTATTGCATAACGTTTGTGTTCGGAAGAGTAGCTTCCTTCTGAATTTTGCGGAAGAGGAAGGTACCCGGGTGCATAAGATAATGCATAGCTACGGAAATAGGTTACAGTTACATTGGGTTTTGTCAGAATGAAACTCAAACGGTTGGGGAAGCAGCCCGTGGCCCGACCCATGGCCCGACCCGCTATCCCTGTATCTTACGTGTACCTGGATAACAGGTTTCCAAACCAAAAGGGCCTCGCTTAAAAGGTCAGGTCATCCTGCAAGGCGTGGTTCTATCTGCCTGAGCATCATATCTTGTCAGCCCCCCTCCCTCCATTTCATCCGTGAGCTTATCCTTCTGTTACCTGCCGTTTGCGCTGACGGTGTGTTGCAACATGGTCGGCATAGCTTTACTCGGAGCCGGAATCTTTGCCAGAGAACGTATGCCGATCCCCCTCGAGCTTCTTATCAATGGCGATGTTGCATTGCAGAGGAGCTCTTGGATCAATGTCGCGCTGACATGCTACAGAACATCTGCCGGCTATTGAGGCAGTTGAACATTTCAGTCTCAAAGCCGTCTACTCACGGTCTGAGCAAGCGGCAATATCGCTTGCGACCCTAGCCCGGGGCAGCGTTGACATTTACTTTGATAGTCCCCCCAGACCTGGAAGGTCACTCGACGATCTCCTCGCAAGATCTGACATAGCTGCAGTGTCATCATGTGCTACCATTCTCGTCCAGCCCGAACTTGTCTGGAAGGCCCTGAAAGCCGGAAAGCATGTGTTGAGCGAAAAGCCGATAGCACAGGACACCAAAACTGCTATGGAACTTGTCCGATGGTACAATTCTCAGTCACACCCTCCGATCTGGGCCGTTGCTGAGAATTTTCGGTTTAATGAGAGCCTGAGGTATGCCGAGACGAGAATCCGAGAAATGGGGGGACAACTTGCATCCTTTCGTTTGAGCTACTATGGATTAATAAAAAAGGAAAATAAATATTTCAAAACAGAATGTATGTGAAAGTATTGTACTTAGCATTTTAATGCAGATACTGATATTTCCAGGGCGCAAGGCTCCAGAATTTCAAGGCGGATTCCTTGTCGATAGTGGAATCCACTTTATTGCCAGCCTCCGGCTTCTTCTCGGTGCCATTGGACAAGAGGCGAAGGAGGTACTGGCTTTGTCCAGTTTGCTTGAGAAGCATCTTCATCCTGTTGATACCATACATGCTATTGTGTCCACCACTGATTCTCGACACGGAACAATTTGCATCTCCTTCGGGGTAGAACACAAATCCACTCTGGAGATGGAAATTATCAGTACTCGTGGCGTTGTTGTTTGGACACCTGTCAGTGTCAAATCAATGATTGAATCGGATTCAGGGGAGTCAATGGAGGAGACAAAAGAATTCACCTACAACAATGCTGTCATGGCTGA
This sequence comes from Fusarium coffeatum, assembly GCF_003316985.1. Lineage (NCBI taxonomy): Eukaryota > Fungi > Ascomycota > Sordariomycetes > Hypocreales > Nectriaceae > Fusarium > Fusarium coffeatum. The sequence goes on from NW_022157847.1 coordinate 45,345, forward strand.
GTTTGAGGCATTCGGTCAAGCCATATTGCAGAACAGCCCTGACCGACGTCAGAGTCCGCTGGAAGCCCTCAATGATCTTTCTCTTCTACAGGGTTTGTTGGAATCTGCAGAATCTAATGGCTCTATAAAGGTCGTTGATCTAAGTAGGGGTCAAAACATACATTCCTAGCACGTCGAAGTCAGGCAGAGCAATGCAAACTCATAAGCATCGCAAGTGGTAGCTCGTTTGATATCTTGCATCCGCAGTTTGTACTCCAGAGCATACAGCGAATGAGAAATTGAAGACTTTTATACTGAAAGATATGGAATTGCTAGTACGTATTACAAGCAACTTATGTCCAGCTGTATCTAATAAACCCTACATTATGCCTAGATATGGAAATAGACTACACCTTTATACTAAGAAACTTCTCTGGTAGCTAAATCCGAATGTATGATGAGACAAGTATGATACTAAGCTGCTCTCTCCGGCTTAGTGGGAGCCTTTCTTGGCTGTCTCTCAACGAGAAGCACCAGTGACAAAATAGATGCGATGGAGAAATAAAGCATTACCCTCATCTGCTCCGAGTAGGCATCTGCATATAAAACTCTTATCCGATTTTGTGTCTCGGATGCAAGGGTCTCAATATTCTCTGAGGACAGCAGTATTTGTGCAACTTGCTCTGCTGTCAAGAACTTGAAAGCTTCTCTCTTGATGTGATTAATAAGCAGAGCGGAACACACGGCAAGTCCGATTGTGCCTCCCAACACTCTGATCTGTGTCACAGAACCCATTGTGACAGCTACGGTGACGTTAGTAGAGAAACATTGGTGGTTTGGCAGGGAAATTGGGAGCTCGTACCTAGATCTTTCTCAGTGACGACTAGAGGCACCATCATCAGTATTGTACTAAGGTTAAAGCCGAAACCGAGACCCATAATAGCTTCGTAACCATATTGCGCCGAGGCGATAGAGGTCGATGATTGTAGGGAGCTATATAGGCCAACTCCTATTGTCTGTAATGAACCTCCTAGAAGTAGCGTGTAAAGAGGAGGGACTCCTAGCTTAGACACCAAGATCCCATTGATAGCGGTCGCAAGTGGAGACAGGAGAAGCAGCGGCAGTGTGCGAATGCCCGCGTTAATAGCTGACGTTCCATTGACCGTTTGGAATCTCTGCGGTATGTTGATAAGAGCAGCCATAAAGGGGAATCCTGTAAAGAATCCGTTTCTGGATGAAAGTCGAATTAGTTGACCAGCACAGGTTTGACCGATTGGAGCCATACAAGAGTAGTCCCATAACAAACCTGTTGTGCACCAGGCTCCATGGGAACATGGGCTCACGGACACCACCTTTCTTGGAGAGCAGTCGCTCCCAAACAACAAAGGCAATCCACAAGACGCCAGAGAGTACAAAGGTTGATACAATAGCACCACTACCCCAAGGGTAGGCCACGCCACCTTGTTCGAGTGCAAAGACGATGAGGATGGAGGCAGCTAATGACACAACCATACCCACAAAGTCGACCCGCTTCCACATTTGTTTCGATGCGAGGGAATGAAAGAATCGATCGGATTCGCCGTAGGGAAAGTTGAACGGGACCGAGAAGGCAAGAAGAACAGCTGCAAGCGCTCCTCCGGGGCCACTGGAGGTAATGTGTCATTAAGCAGTGCCTATGTTGAAAGGTTTCTAGACGGAAATGGAACTCACTTGAAGTAGAACACCCAACGCCATGTCGTGTTATCTGTAATTGCGCCTCCAAGGATCGGGCCGAGGACACTCGAGAGGATAAAGGTTGAGGACATGATGGAGATGTAGGTTGCGTACTTCTCGGGAGGCACCATGAGCGGTACCATGATTGTCGACAGAGAGTAGATACCGGAGCCACCCATTCCCTGAAATGCGCGGAAGATGATCCTAGTGTAAAGATGTTTGATGAGAATACGCACAAGGTCGGTATCAAGAGAGAGAATTAGCATACAGAGGAACCATCGAGTCCGAAGCGCCACACGCCATGGAGAAGATAGTAAATATGGTGATGGCAATCAATAGCATCAGTTTGCAGCCAAATATGTCACTCAGCTTGGAGTAAATAATAAGGAAACCTGGGATCGTTTAGTTCCTACAACAGTAATACACGATAAACTTGGGGTTTACCGGTGTATGTTACCAAGTAGGATGTCACGATCCAACCGGCCATGTTGAAACCTTGAAGGGCATCAACGATTGAGACCAGAGCCGTGCTTACAATGGTAGTCTCCAATGTCGATAGCAATAGGCTCAAGCAGAGACTACGTCAATGGCGATCAGCCGTCAAGTAAGAGCAATTGGGCGAAGGTAACCTACGCTGCGGTTAAAGCATGAAGCCGCCATCCAGTATGGTACACCTTTTGTTTGGTCGCACTGTCTGACGAACCAACTGCAACATCAACATTCCTGTTATTATTGCTGGAGACGGAGCCGTGATTGTTGGGTGAAGCTTCAGCTCCAGTCGCCGAGTCGGGTATTCTAGGTGCATTGCCAGGAGTCGCCTCCTGACTTTCGTTATGCTTCTCGACGAGAGTCCCAAGTGGGTAGTGCTCCAATGGCAGATCTGGTGCCGCCGACATATTGGGAAAAGAAATGTGCCCGAGTGAGTTGTGAGAGCTCAAGCGGCGTAAGAAAGAGAGGCCGCAGTAGATGGTTCGAAATTTTGCGTAGGCATTAACAAGAGACAGGTAAACGGAACGGAACAAAAGACAGAAAAAGAGTGGGGGATCAGTTTGTGGTCAGCTTTACGACAAGAGACAACAAATATTTCAGCCTCAGGAAACAAGAAACAAACATTGCTAATTACCGGGCTGCCTCCGTTTTTGGGTCTGTGCGTTCCATGCCAAAACCAAGGGGAGGGGTGGATCAGAGTCAGCAAGGGCTAGGGAGCCTGATTACCCTATATCTGGATAGAGGATAGTAGATTTGCCTGATATTCAGTGCTACACTACGTTATCAGTTATCAAAATTGATATGATGGTATTCAGATCATTGCTATATCTGGTTATCTGCTCTGTTGTGAGTTACGGAATCTGGGTACAGCACCCACGTTGCAACGTGTTGTTTTAATGAAATGGGAGTTGGGCGGGAAATCTTATCAGAAGCGCTGAAGAACACACGATTAGGCACAATCCTTCTACATGATGCGATGCATTGTCAGCAGTCTACCGCCAAGGATTACTTGCACATCTTTTATTGGATCGACTAACTTGGGACAGTTGGGTTTGTTTACAGAGCTGGGTTCAGGTTGTGTTTCCGGCATTACAGTCTTACGTGGTTTATTCCCACTAGTGGGAAGCTAAAGCAAAATTCCCCGGTCGATCAATTTGAAAAGAAGATGACACTTCGTTAGCTAGCCAATGAGAGCCAGGACACCAAGATTAAGCATACATCTAGCCTTTGTAAATTTACCCGAGATAAGAGGCTGCATGAGTGAGTGAATTTCCAACCTGTCTTTAGACAAGGGTAGGATGCTACAGTTGCATCAGAGACAAAAGAATCCTTCAACTCCCATTGCCGATCAGCGAGAGAATTCGCTCATGGGCGAAAAAAATGGTGTCAATCTTCCCTGACATGACGGAAAACACTCGACCGTGACGCGAGACTCGACAGCTGCGGTCATCATAAGCCCCTAGCGGCTTGGTCTTGACGGAAAGCTGTGGACCAATGTAGTGGAATGTCTCGAGGAACGTGGGAAGGTAGTGCATGATCTGCTCCTCCATAAGCGCCCGCTTTGCTGATATGGTTGCAGGACTAACCTCGTCCCGTGCCGCCCGAGCTTCTGCTGCAGTCTTGAACTGCCCAAGAGGTGTGTGGGGGACACTAGACAAGGTATAAAACCCCGGCACTTCAGTGGGGTAGACTGACGCCAAGGGACCGTCGACCAAGGTCACAGCCGGAAAATCAGCAGGACCCTCGTAGTAGAGCAACAAAGTGGCCTCGTATATGACCTGCAGATCCAGGTCCATATAGTGCCCCCACGTTGCATCTACCACAAAGTCAAAGCTCTCACCGTCGATCAGCACCCCATCATCCACCTCTTGAATGCTTGAAACCTTTCGGCCGAGCTCAAGGGCTCCTTTGAGTGCTGACTCGAAGTAAGAACGCGCCTTACTCAGCAGCAAAACCCTCTCGGGCACACACATGATGCCATCGACATTAGTGATAGGAACACCCGGTGGTGCCCCTTCGGTGAACGCTACCCCGCTTGAGGCCATGATGGCTTTGTAGGTATTGTAATCAAGCAGGGAATCTTGACTTGGTACAGCATAGAGGTTGCAGGGCACGATGCGGCTTAGTTCGGGGTAATGCTCGACGAAGCGCAGAAAGCCATCTCTTGACTGAATACGAGTACCACTGTGACGTGCGTAGTGGAAGCCCATATGCAGCCTGAACTGGTTGTTGCCAGATGCTTCATGTAGGAGTCGCTTATGCTGTTCAAACAATTTGACATGAAAGCCGAGCGAGCGAAGAGTTGTCGCGATGTGACACCCATACCACCCGCCGCCAATGATGCCAAAGGTGTGGGGGTTACCGTCGCCGTCTTTTCCTATCTTTGTGTTTCCATTGATGCCATTGCCATTATGGAGATCGTTTTCAAGATTCGGCATGATGGGTACGTCTTCGTGTTTTGGGTGATGACTTTGGGATGATGGTTTTACGCTCCTCGGTAGACTCTAGAGGTATTGAAAGAGAGTTTTAGTGTAGGTTAAATACGGATCAGGATGTATAAACATGAAGTTAATAAAGGCGATTCAAATATCTCTGTAGTCTTATGGAGTCTTGATATAGTTATGGTTGGGAAAATGATGCCTTTTTATCTTGTCTTCACTCTTTCACTCCGTCTTGAGTGAGTCCTTGACTTGCAAGACTTGACAAAATCATGGGCTTCGTGCAGTTCCTAGATCACCAGCCTGGCTCGCGAGGATGTATCCTTGTTACTGATTCTGGTCCGGCTGAAGGGCAGATAAAGGTCCCAAGGATGGTAATAGGATTGTCAGCAACATGTGCATATACCTTGCAAAATACAGCGGTGGAAGATGCGACTCTATTGATAAGCAAATGCACCCGGGATTGATGGAACTATTGTTGAAGCATACTGTGTTTATCTGTCACATTGAGCTCTGCAGGTATGACTTGACGATTGACTTGGAGATATGTGACCATGCTTATCCTAGGACTGGCCATCTTTTGTAACGTATCACGGGGACTCTCATATTGCCTCTATACTTCTTCCGAAGTCTCTTCGCTCTCGGGGAAACTCAAACTCTCCATCACCTAGAGTCCCTAAGAGCCTTACCATCCACGCAATGCGTATACTTTGCCTCCACGGAATGGGCACCAACAGCAAGGTATGTTACCGTCGCAAAAGTCACAAACATCCTACTATGACATAATTTAACACAGAATCTAGGTGCTGGAGATGCAGACATGTACATGGCGTTCCTTGACACAGCTCATTTCATTACGCGAACTGACCTCAATGCAGCTGCGCTCCGACATCAACTTGGCCACTCACAATCGCACAAATACGAGTATGTTGATGGTGCGGAACCCATCCCACCTGCACCTGGTCAGTCATTGAGCTATTTGCTTGCTCACTCTAGACTCTTACACACAACATAGGGATAGAGGCTTTCATTGGTCAAGATGAGAGTCTTGCCTATTACAATCCAAACTCAGCACAGAGCATTCTGACAGCCATTGACGACCTATGGGAGTACATTGCTGAGGAAGGCCCCTTTGACGGTGTATTGGGCTTCTCCCAGGGTGCTTCCCTCGCTGCTATGATCATTGCTCGTGCTCGCCACTCCAACCCACCACCCTTTCAGTTCGCCATATTCTTCTGCGCAGGACTGCCTTACTGTGAGAAGTCTTTAACCGCTGGAGAGATCAAGTTTCTGAGGGATGAGGACACGCAGGGTCCAATTATTCATGTCCCGACAGCCCATATCTATGGTAAAAAGGACCCTGATGTCAGCTATAGTAAAGCAATGACTGGCTTGTGCCACCCTTGGGGGAAAGTCCTTCTGGACCATGGAGCTGGGCATGAAATTCCAAGAGTGCCTGTGGAGATAGTGGATGACATGGCACGGGCGGTAGAGAAGGTTGTTACCAAGGCAGTGATTGGTCAGTAGCTATGGGTAAATTGATATAAGAGATAAAATACACGACATAAATCATTTCCGTCACGCACTAACAGCTACCCCAGTGATCAATGCAACGAGACCCAACGGAACAACCAGCAAAAGCGCGATGTCGATGTTGTTGAGCTTGATCCACGACATACGCACATCGGGTGTCTGAAGATGCATTGGACGCAGCTCTTTGCCTCGTGGATACACGTCTCTTGGATCTAAAGTCTGCGAAGGAACCCCTTCACTATCTTCAGAATCCTTAAGATCCAGCAGGGATCGCTCAAACCTGCCATCCCAGTCATATAGATGCTCCTCAATCAAATTGGCAGCAAAATGCTTCTTCCGTGATCCGACTATGGCAATTCTCTGCATACGCGTGACGTTTCTCTGGAACGACTCGCTGTCAAGCAAGAGAATGGCTCTGATAGCTGCTGTCAAAGACGCTGCATCAAAAGTGTCTTTGTCAAGACGGACGGCGACGCCAGATCTTTCCAATCTCAATGTGGTGACCATCTGGTCACCGAATATCCCCATTGCAATCATAGGGACACCGTGAAAGATAGATTCATTGACAGATGAAGGTCCGGCGTGCGTGACGAATATGGCTGTGGAAGCATGTTCGAGGACGGAGCGCTGCGGTACCCAAGTAGCAAAGTGCCACGATTCATCTTGATTACTGAACAGCTGTTCAACGGTCAAGTGAGACAGATATGCAGACGGGACTCGAATGCTAGTATCAAGTCGACCACGACTTCTAGCACTGAGTGCCCAGACGACACCGTCAATCACGCCTGAGGAAATGGCATCAGAAAGACCATTGATGATCCTGAAGATCTTTTCCTCGTCCAGTATAACATGTGTACCAAACGCAACTAGAGCGATCTTTTGATGCATCTCAACAAATTTCTTGATGTCTCCGTCCAGAGCAGGATATGAGTCGGCCAAGATGGGGCCTACAGGATGGACCAAAGGCGGAGTATCTCGTGGTGTCTCCATGCCATAAAAGTTGTTCAGAAACACAAGATAGTCCGGCTTGGAAAGCTTTGGTCGAGGCGCAACTCCCTCTTTTCGACGCATGGCCCTGGTCCAGAAGACCCAGCGAAGAAAGAATGGCCCCGAACGAAGCAGAAAGGTCATCTCGAACAACCTGTCATAGATGCTAGCGTGCTCGCTGGTCAAGCATCTTTGCTGCATACCGGGCTGACCCGGAATGTACTTCTGAGGCATCATCAACCACGGCATCTGGGGCCACATGACAGCGTGTGGAAGACGGAACTCATTGCAGATATCCAGAGCCGCTTCAACGTGGAAGTCGGAGAATATCAAGTCAGGTTTGGTGGTAGTGACAACCTCTTTCAGACCGCGATATGTAAAAGGCCAGAACGCATCAAATGCAATCTTGCCTTTGACAATATCCCTTTTCCCTTGAACAGTGTTCCAGTTCCAACGCGAGAAGAGGATGTAGTGCTTTTCATCTTCTTCAGCTGAGATAGCCGGCCCAACTATGTGGACTTTTTGCACAAAAGGATAATTGTCAACCAGCTTTTCTCTGCCGCTCAATGTCGCAAAGTCAATTGTATGACCTCTAGCTGCCAAGATGGAACATATGTCCAGGATCGGAGCTAGAAGTGTGTTAACGACTTGCTTTCTCTAGTAACACCAATAAGGTTCACATACCTGAATTAGTCGAGCCCCCGACCGTAACGACAACGAGAATCTTGGCTCTGGGCAACGACATGATGACGGCTTTACTACTAAGACACTGTTATATGCACGAAAGGGTATACAAAGAAGTTTGTGAGCTTTGTGCTGGATACAGAGAGGGGATCGTTGAGGTACCCGTTCTCCTTGAGGATAGAAACCGTTTTTGATTGTCATGGGCGAAATTGGGCATTCAGTTCCTCGTCTCGACTGCAAAGTCCACATCGAGATCCGGAAGCATATCCCCGCGAGGAGACCATAAGCGCGGCCCGTGTGGGAATGCGAGGTTATCTTACTGCATCGTGATCGGCAACTCAAAACTCGAAAGGTTAAGCGCCAGGAATGTGACATGTGTGATATATGCACTGACACATATCGCGTATGAACCAACGTAGTAATGCATGTTAGTCAGGCTGCATCTGTGGGCTGATTTCTTCCCGACCGGGGCGGGAAGAAATCAGCCCCGGTAGATGGATTGCGTGCTTACAATTGACTCATCCTTGGCAGACCTTCTCAAAGACTGCTGCAGCCTTGCCGCTTGACCCGTGTAAGCAGAAGGATCTTTTGAGAGACTCACGCCATAGCCAACGCCACTCTTACTACCTGCTTATCTGGTGCAGGCTAAACGCTTAAAAGGGAGCTTCGGCTGGAGGCATGCATTGCATATGGGATGGCAGGTTTCTAGAACTGGCCTTGGAATACCTGACGGATACGTTAAGGTACGAATGTCAATCAACGGAAGCTGTGGTAGATTCTGTATCGTCACTTCACAATTTGTCAACGAGGTTATCTTCACCTCAGAAAGATCTGCCCCTCCAAGCGAGAATACGTGCCGCTTGACAACTGCTACTCCCGGATTGTAGTTAGAACAGATGCATGAACATGCCAGCGGAGATAGTGTACTCCAAACTGGCGATGTATTCTCAATATTGGGTGAGACGGAATATCCTCACACCATCTATCGGGCCCTTTGTCGTGCATGTAATCCATGATAACGACGTTGGAAATAGCCTCGAAAGGACTGATTTGTTGACAACTCATCAACGCCGATGCAGATGCAGACGAAGATCTACAATCATTCAGTAAATGTCTACCCCCACGGTGAACTGTATACTGCATTGATCCAACATGCACTATCTCGCAGAGATGTTGATTGTAGCTACAATGAGGGGCTGGTAGTAAGATGTTTGGAAGAGACTTATGCATTGTGTCTAAACACAACCCTATAATAACTCTGCAACGCCAGATATTAACCATGTGACAGACTAAAAGCATCTCAACCTTTTTATTATATACACAAAGTTTTAAAATACTGTATTCTTATTCCTGGAACGCTCTCAAGTCTTACAATGGAGCCCATCGCTGTTATTGGCCTTGATCTCAAGTTCCCCGGCGATGCTACAGACGCCGATGGGTTTTGGGATATGCTGGTTACTGGCCGCTCAGCATGCACAAACATTCCAGACGATCGTTTCAAAGTCTCGTCGTTCTATCACCCGGACCCAGAGCGCTCGGGTTCAGTCAGTATTCCCATCCTTTTGTTATGTCTTGTTAAGTACACCACTGATCAGTATTGTAGCTCAATGTTACTAAGGCGCATTTTCTGAAGGGAGAAATCGCAGCCTTTGATGCCCCGTTCTTCTCCATCACACCTGCTGAGGCTGGTGGCATGGATCCTCAGCAGCGTGGTCTGCTCGAGAATACCTATCGTGCTCTAGAGAACGGTATGAGCCCTTCATGTCTTGACTAGGAGATATCTGGGTCTAACCTTGTCATAGCGGGATGTCCAATGAACAAAGTTCTCGGAACAAACACTGGTGTTTTTATCGGCTGCTTTACTCGTGAATATGAAGCTATCATGTTCAAGGAGACCGAGATACAGCAGCGTTACTTTGCTACCGGCACTGGAACAACCATGCTTGCCAACCGACTGAGCTATTTCTATGACCTTCATGGGCCTAGCATAAGTCTTGACACAGCGTGCTCCAGTAGTCTCAACGCCTGCCACCTAGCCTGTAATAGCCTGCGGTTGGGCGAGTGTGACATGGCACTGGCGGCTGGCTGCAACCTGTTCTACAATCCTGATACCATCATCCCACTCACAGCTCTTGGCTTCCTATCTCCCGATGGAAGATGCTATAGCTTTGATGAACGGGCTAACGGATACTCACGTGGCGAAGGGTTTGGTATGGTTGTGCTGAAGAGGTTGAGCGATGCTATACGGGATCGTGACTGTATCCGTGCCATCGTTCGAGGCTCCTCAAGCAACCAGGACGGCAACTCACCTGGTATCACACAACCTACTCGAAAGGCTCAAGTTGACTTGATCAACGCCGCTTATAAATCAGCTGGTCTATCCAAGACTCAGACACGCTTCTTTGAGGCTCACGGTACAGGTACTCCTGTGGGTGACCCCATTGAAGCAAGTGCTATCAGCGGCGCTTTCTCAGAGTATCGCTCTGAGCAAGAGCCAATGGTTGTCGGGGCAGTCAAGACAAATATCGGGCACCTTGAAGGCTCGGCCGGTATTGCAGGTCTCATTAAGGCTATAATGGTTCTTGAGAAAGGCATAATTCCTCCCAACATGGGCTTCCAGACACCCAACCCCAAGATCCCTGTCCATGATTGGCACCTGAAGTTCCCTACCAAGGCTGAGCCCTGGCCTACCAAAGGACTCAGACGAGCGTCAATCAATGCCTTTGGGTATGGTGGAAGCAATGCCCACATCATTATCGATGATGCCTTTCACTATCTGCTCAAGCATGGCTTGAAAGGTAAACACCAAACCGTCGAGCTTCCGCCAGTTGAGGGGTTCAAGTCTATCACCAACGGCACGAATGGAACACATGACCATTCTAACGGTGTCAATGGCCATACCAACGGCCATCAGTCTACTTCTAGTTCGAGTGACGATGAGTATATCTTGGTCAAGCGTTTCAAAGGACATGCACCCCCCAGTCGCTCATTCCTCTTTTCCACCTTTGATGAAGCTGGAGCAGGCCGAATGGCGCAAGCATACAAGGACTTTCTTGATTTCACCAGCAAATCCATAGTTGCTGGGTCTGAGGAGGAACAGCGCTTTTTGAATGACCTTTCCTACACCCTCATCAACCACCGCACATCCTTCCCTTGGCGTTTCTCCCTTGTCGCCGACAGCATCGCGGCTCTGTCTGCCAAGTTGGACGGCAACCCCTCACCTGTCAGAGCCACTGCTGACCCTAAGCTTGGATTTGTCTTTACAGGACAAGGTGCGCAGTGGTATGCAATGGGTAGAGAATTGATCTCTGCTTATCCTATATTCAGTACATCTATCTTTGCTGCAGACTCGTATCTACGAGAACTCGGATGCCCTTGGTCACTTGTCGGTGAATTGCTTCAAAATCAAGACAAGTCACGCATCGACGATCCAGCATTGAGTCAACCACTCTGTACAGCTTTGCAGGTGGCTCTTGTTGATCTCCTCACCAGCTGGGGCATCAAGCCTGCTGCCGTGGTCGGGCATTCGTCGGGCGAGATCGGGGCTGCCTATGCTACAGGTGCTATCTCCCAGGAGTCGGCATGGAGACTAGCCTTCTATCGCGGTGCCCTTTCCTCTCGGCTAGCCAAGTCTCCCGACCATACTAACGGTGCCATGCTTTCAGTGGCCATGGGTTCATCAGATGCCATGACATATCTTGAGGGGCATGTTGGCAGCGCCGCCGGTAGAGATATTGTTGTAGCCTGTATAAACAGCCCGAGGAATGTGACTCTTAGCGGCAGTGCAGTATACATCGACAAGATCAAAGCTGCTGCAGACTTGGATGGCATCTTTGCCCGGAAGCTCAAGGTTGACAACGGTTATCATTCCCCTCTGATGGCCACTATTGCCGACGAATACAGGAGTGCAATCGGTGACCTCGAGGCTGGAAACAATACATCCCCGGGCCAGGTTGCTCCTGTCTTTTACTCGTCCCTCGAAGGAACAATCATTCCTGTTTCTGCTCTCCGAAACCCCGATCATTGGGTTGACAACCTAGTTTCGCCGGTCCAATTCTCGAAAGCCTTCTCGCTTATGTGCTCCAATACCAAGTCCAACGCTCCAGTCAAGAAGCTTGGATCTTCGGCTAAAGCAACAGTCAATACCCCCAAGATCACTCAAGTACTTGAGATTGGTCCTCACGCGGCCTTACGTGGTCCCATTCGTGAGATCATGGAGCTGACACCGGAGGTGAATGGTGTTGGGTACGAGTCAGTGCTTCGTCGTGGTGCTTCTGCCGTTGACACGGCTCTGGGAGCCGCCAACTGGCTTTGGTGCCGTGGATACGAAGTGGACATGTCTGATGCCAGTATCGCAAAGGACAGCTCCCTCGTCGTCAACGCACCGGGATACCCTTTCAACCATTCCAACATCTATTGGAACGAGAGCCGTATCAGTAAAGGATATCGCTTCCGTCCTGCTATGCGACATGAACTATTTGGTGCCCCAGTGCCAGATTGGGACCCAGCCAATGCTGTTTGGCGGAACTACATGCGTCTTTCTGAGAACCCTTGGGTGAAGCACCATCGAATTACCGGTGCCACCATCTATCCTGCCGCAGGAATGCTTGTCATGGCCATAGAGGCTAGCCGACAAATGGCGGACACGTCTCGTGTAGTCAAGGGCTTCCGTATTCTCGACGCTCGCTTTAACGTTGCTCTTCGCGTTCCAGCGACGCAGAATGGCCTCGAGACGCACTTTTATATGCAGCCCTCGAGAGATCATCCTGATACTGTGGCGAGGACTGTACGCAAGTTCTCCCTTAGCAGTTATGAAGGAGGTGAGTGGCGCGAACATTGCCATGGCCTGGTCGTCACCGAGTACGAACAACCTTATACTGTTGTCGACGATGGAAGAGAAGACTTCGAGTTCCAAGAAGCATGTAAGAACAGACTGGGGAGCATGGAGAAGGCCTCGAAAGTTGAGACTTCATTCCGACAGCTCTATGAGCATCTGTCGACCGTTGGTCTTGACTTTGGCGCTACATTCCAGACCCTCCGTGATATTCGCTGCGGTGATATTGGAGAGGCGGTGGCGACAGTGGAGAGACAAGATCTTGAGGGCTTGATGCCTCTTGGGTACCTTCAGGACCACCTGATCCATCCCACTGTACTCGATGGTATCCTCCAGAGTATCATTGTCAGTTTGACTAAAGGTGGTCGCGAGATTGACCAAGTCATGGTTCCCTCCGAGATTGGTGACCTTTGGGTCTCTGCTGATCCCTCAACATCCAAATTCGATGCTGTCCGAGTCTCGTGCTCAGGCAAGTTCCTTGGCATCAGACAGGCCCAGGCGTCCATCGTTGGTATGGATGTTGATACTGGCAAGGCCGTTTGTACCGTGGACAATTTTGTCATCACTACCGTGGCACGAAGCGAAGGCGCTTCCTCATCTGACGCTGCAAGAAGACTCTGCTTCAACCTTGATTACAAGGTAGATCCAGCTCTTCTGGACCAAGAGACGGCGGACAAGACACTACAGCCTGATGCCAAATGTGGCGCTACAGGTCAACAGGCACAGTTGATCCAGGAGGTAGAGATGATGTGTTTCTTGTACATCAAGCGCTTCTGGGACAGAATCTATGATGAGAGCCGCGACGCCAAGTCAGTTCCCTATCACAAGAAGTATATCGCCTGGATTAAACACCAACTAGACAAGTATGACGCTGGCCTTATCCCACATGCTTTGCCTGAATGGCGCGAACGAGCAGACGACGATGAGTACATCAGCCAAATGGAGACCAAGCTCCTCACAGAGGGTTCAGCTGAAGGAAAGCTGGTCGTCAATGTGGGGCGAGAGCTCCCTAATATTCTTGCGGGCCAATCTGACGCACTGGAACTACTTTTCAAGGACAAGCTGGTGGAGAACGTTTACCGTTCTGGAGTCGGGGCTGAAATTGGGTATGACCGCATGGTGGCGTATATCGATGCTCTGGCCCATAAAAACCCAGCTCTTCGTGTTCTCGAGGTTGGTGCCGGGACTGGTGGTGCTACAAGACCCATCCTCCAGTGTCTCACGACACAAGGTAATGGCGAGAAGGGCACGCCGCGGTTCAGCCACTATGCGTTTACAGATATCTCGATTGGCTTCTTTGAGAACGCTCGAGAAATGTTCAAGGATAGTGCTGCGCGCATGAGCTTCCGCGCGCTCAACATCGAGGACGGTTTGGAGCAACAAGGATTCTCGGGCCCAGGTGAACAGTACGATGTCATCTGCGCTGCCAATGTCATTCACGCTACCAAGAATCTTGAAGCGACATTATCCAACGTCAGGAAGCTGCTCAAGCCCGGAGGCAAGCTCATTTTGTATGAGATGACGAACACTGGTATGATACGAACCGGCTTTGCGTTTGGATTATTGCCAGGTTGGTGGTTATCTGTCGAAGAGTTCCGTCAATTCACTCCACTGGCTGCTCCAAATGACTGGTCAAGATCGCTCAAGGCCAGTGGATTCAGTGGTATCGATCTGCATATCTACGACTTTCCTGACCATAGGCATCAGATGGTCAGCGTCCTCATCTGCACAGCTCTTGGTGATGGAGGTGAAGAGAATACCCCAGCCACTTCCTACGCCTCGTCACCTATTAAGATCATCACTTGCGGTACAGGTTCCAATTCAGCCACCCAAGAGAGGCTTGCTACGGTTATTGAGAAGCAAGCGGCGAGCCTCAGCACTGGTATCAATATTATTAACCTGCAAGACGCTGTGGCGGATCTCAAGGAGCTGCAACAAACCCGTTGTATCTTTCTTGGGGACATTGAGTCCGACTTTCTGGAACACGTTCATGATGAGGACTATGAAGCATTCCAGAAGCTGGTCAGTTCCACTAAGACATTACTTTGGGTTAACCAGGGAGGTGGCCCGTCACCCAAGAACCCCGGTGCTGACATGGTGACGGGATTCGCTCGCTGCATGCGCGCTGAAAACCCGGGACTAAACCTTGCCACTTTATCTGTCGATGAATTGGATTCCTGGGACAAGGCCGCCTCCATAATCTTGAGGATCTTGAGTTCAGGCGGTGGGAACGAAAACACCTTCTTCGAGAAGGATGGCGCTGTTTACATTCCGCGCATCACTGAGGCCAATACAGTCAATCATCTCATCGCCTCTAAAACCAAGGGTGAGCCAGCCAGGTCAGATACATGGCAGGAGGCTAGCAATGACAGGGCTTTGACGCTGCAGTGCGCTGTGCCTGGTCTTCTCGATAGTCTTCAGTTCCAAGACGACGAGCTGTACGAGAAGCCGCTCGGACCTTATGATGTTGAGGTCCGCGTTCACGCTACAGGTCTCAATCTTCTTGATGTCATGATAGCTCTTGGCCAGGTCATTGGCGAAGCATTTGGACAAGAGTGCGCCGGTGTCGTGACTCGTGTAGGAACAGATGTTGAGCGCGTCTCTGTGGGCGATCGTGTCTGCGGTCTGCTTAGGGGAACTTTCAAGACATTCGCACGAGGCTCTCAATGGCAGTTCGCCAAGATTCCCTCAACTATCGACTATGCCGTTGCCGCGGCAGTACCAGTTGTCTACACGACCGCATACTACGGACTTCATGACCTTGCGCGCCTCCAAGCGGGAGAGAGCATCCTGATCCACTGGGGCGCTGGTGGTGTCGGGCAGGCTGCTATTCAACTCGCCAAAGCAGTTGGAGCTGAAGTGTTTGTCACTGTGGGCTCTATCGAGAAGCGAGACTTTGTGCATGAGCACTATGGTGTGCCTCTGTCCCATGTGCTGTCAAGTCGTGACTTGAGCTTTGTACACGGCATCAAGAGATTGACTGATGGACGTGGCGTCGATGTTATCCTCAATTCTACAGCCGGACAGACCCTGCGTGCGAGCTGGGACTGTATCGCACCATACGGGCGATTTATCGAAATTGGTAAGGTTGATATCTTTGCCAACGCCGGTCTCCCAATGGGACCGTTCAAGAAGAGCGTTACCTTTTCCTTCTTCGACATTGGTCTCATTTCACTTGAAAGAGGTCAATTGTTCTCTCGAGTCCTTCAAGATGTGGTTGACCTGCTTGCGAAAGGATCCATCACCCCACCCCAGCCACTGCATGTTTATAGTTACTCGGACATTCAAGAGGCGTTCAGAATCATGCAATCAGGGTCTCACATGGGCAAGCTTGTCTTGAAAGCTCAACCTGATGATCTTGTCATGGTAAGCTATATCAACAGCTCTTAGTACGTACCAACGCTAACGCATTCCAGGTCGAACCCAGTCGAAAGCCGACATATTACTTTGATCCTGAAGCATCATATCTTCTTTCTGGAGGTCTCGGCGGCCTTGGACGTAGTGCTGCACGTTGGATGGCATCTCGTGGTGCCAAGAACCTCATCCTTCTCTCCCGATCTGGAACAACTCGACCAGCAGCTCAAGAACTCATGGAAGAGCTCGCTGCGGCTGGTGTTACAGCGTCGGCACCTCAATGCGACGTGTCTGACCGTGCCACTCTTGAAAGAGTTCTCAGTGATTGCGCCAAGACGATGCCACCTATCAAGGGCTGCATCCAAGGCTCCATGGTACTCAAGGATAGCATATTCTCCAATATGTCTCAGGAAGACTACTATACTGCCGTGCGCCCCAAGGTTGTCGCATCACGAAACTTGCACGAGCTTCTTCCCCAGGACCTGGATTTCTTCATCCTCTTGTCGTCCGCCTCAGGCGTAGTAGGCAACCGAGGCCAGTCCAACTACTGTGTTGGCAACACGTACCAAGATTCCTTAGCCCGTCACCGCGTTGCTTTGGGGCTGCCAGGTGTGGCTGTCGACCTGGGAATGATCCTTTCTGTTGGATTCGCTGCCGAGAACCAAGAGAGCATGGCTAATCTTCGTCAAGAAGGTTTCAATGCCATGCGAGAAGACGAGTTCCTTGCCCTTCTCGACATGTTATGTGACCCGAATGGAAAGTACTCTTCCAATGCCAACAAAGAGTTGCAGGCTTCCTCATTTTCACAAATTGCAGTTGGTCTTGAGGCGCCAGCTACTCTCCGCATCAAGGGTATTCCAGAGCCAGCTTGGATGAGTGATCCTCTTTTCAAACATTTATACCAGATCCGAGGCGAAGGTGATCATGAAGGTGAAGGCGATGGTGAAGGTTCAGCCACGTCATGTTCCACGCTACTCCCAGCGGCGGCATCGCTAGCTGACGCATCTAAGATTGTCAGCGCAGCTATCGTTCAGAAGCTTTGCAAAGCACTGTCTTCAAGCGAACGAGACATTGATGTATCAAAGCCTCTGCACAGTTATGGAGTTGATTCACTGGTTGCAGTTGAGTTGCGCGCCTGGTTCATGAAGGAGGTTGGCTCCGATATTGCGGTTTTCGATATTATGAGTGGGCAGAGTTTGGAAGAGTTGGCTGAACTGGCTGCAAAGCGGAGTTCATTTGCCAATTTTGATGATGACAAAGAGGCTGACTAAGCATGGTGCGTTTTTGATCGTGTAAGATAATGTTCATTCTAGTTATTGTCCATTGATAACGATGCAATTGTTGGAGTGGGAGGGAGCCATAATGGAGTGATCTTGATGATTGGAACAATTAACAGGAAGTAGACTGTCGTCGTGACAATAGCTTGTGTTGAACGTGACTTTAGAAGAGCAGCGGCCAGGTCATTTCTACCCGTGTTATTCAAGAGTAGGAATTTTGACGAAAGAACATTATCAGCCGAGAAAAAGTCCTACCGATGTCATACCAGCCGGTTTATCTGACTACATTACCCAGCTCCGTTGATGTTTTGAAGCTTTGCGAATAGCACGGTATTTACTCACATACTTGACCTAAAGCCATATTTATCACATACCATGAGCATGCATTACCCTGTACTCCCAGTCTAGCCAACGAGTATCCATATTTTATTTTAGAAGTATCGCCGGGATGTTTTCGGTTAGTCCAAGCTAAAAGAGGGAAAGATCCGCGCTAATTCAGCGCAGGTGCCAGATGGCTAGGGCTACAATTTTCAGCCGCTCATAAAAACCTTTTCACCTACGGAATAGTTTGAACTTGCATAACTCATTCATTAGCCTAATGCAGCTTCATCGCATACGTATCTTGAATTTTACGATTCGTATTACCCTTCGTTCTAACTGTTCCAGAGTGAGATGAATCCACGCAAACTAAGTTGCTGCTTGCAAGCTTAGGTTCAGGCAAAACTTCATTGACAAGGCGTGAGAAACGTTTTGAGAAGAAAGTGGCTGGCTGAAGACCGATTGGCATGAAGATCCCCATGAGGTCTCAGTAACTTTACCCCGCAACCTGTCGAGGCCTTCTGATCTCAACGCCATGTCTAACTTTACTAACAAATCACATTTTCAAACCCCGCCCATTCTCATGCGCAACCTATTGCGTCTGTCTGGCTGTGAAAAGAAGCGGCGAAACAAATGGAAAGTGGCTGACTGAATTTCAGCTTGTAGCGGAAAACGTACGAGGTCTCGATAATATCAGGCCTCGACAAGTCGAGGCCTTTTGACCGCAACTGCATGTTTCACATTGTTAATGTACAGAGATACTGACCAAAAGTAGAATTGCTAACAGTAGGAATTTGCTGAGAACTGCTTAAAGTAGGAGAAAGCAGATAACTATATATTTCCGGGCTCGCCCACAGTTCAGAATTTCAAATCAGCCTCATCACCAATCCCCCTTTCATCATAATCATCAAATTACTTTCTCTCTTCGTTTTGCATCATGGCATCAGTCAATAATTTTATCGGGATGCAATACTCCCGTGACAGTAGTCAATATGCCAGACAGGACTACAATTTCTTCAATCAGCAGTATGCGACTACGTCCTACGGGATAGACCACAATATGAACCCTGCACACATCCTGAAACCAAAAGATGATGACGATGTCAAGAGCGCCATTCAATGGGCCACTAAGAACAAGGTCGCCATTGCTATCAAGAGTGGTGGCCACCAATACAGTGGCGCATCCTCTTGTGGAGGCAAGAATGTGCAACTTGATCTAAGCGACACATACAAGGATATGAAGATCATCGAAAATCCTACCATTGATGTACCTAATGATAGGGTCCTTGTGTTTGCTGGTGTAAGCAACCAGCTGCAGGACTTCAATGCCTATCTCACCAACCTCGGACTATTCCTCCCTACTGGGCAGTGCGCCTATGTTTGTCTTGGAGGGCATGGCCAGACAGGCGGTTATGGCCAACTTGGTCGCAGCTTTGGGCTTCTTGGTGACCATATCACTGAGATACGAATGATTGACCATGCAGGCCAAGTGTTGCACATCAACCAGCACAGCCACACTGAGCTCTTCTATGCTATACGTGGCGGAAGCCCAGGCAATTTTGGTGTGATCACACATTACACCATCATGGCGTTCAAGGCTGAGAGCTACATGGGAATCGAGAACACGATCAAAACTCCCAAAGGGCCAAAGCAATTCAAGGGACCGCATGGAGTGAAAGCCTTTTGGCTTTACAATGAGAAGACTCTTACCTCTCTTTTGAAAATTGTTGCAGATATGTCTGACAAGGGCACCGCACCGCGAGGGTTTGACCTTTGTGTCAATGTTTTGAGCCAGGACTTTGACATCACCAAACTATTTCCATCATTCAAGAATGATGAAGTTTGGCGAGGCCTTCAAGATTTGGTGGCAAGCTTTTTCCCTCCCACTATTCGCGCCCTCTTAGAGGGCAAACTGCCTCCTACCATTGTACTCTATGCTCAATGGTGCCCAGTTGAAGGCCAACAGAAGTATGACGAAAGCGTGGATGCGTGGTTCCAGCAATTTCGGGCTTTGGATAATCTGGATCTTGGCTGTGTTCACTTTGATGAGTTCAATGCGGACATGGCTAAGATGACCGGCCACTGGCTGTTCCCCCAACGAAGAGAGTTCCCCCGTCCATACATCAAGCGTACCTACGCCACCAACTCGAAAACTCTCGGCAAAGATGGCTGGGTTGATGGTCTGGTTCAGCGTCTGAAGCTGATCTGCGATCCGTATGAAAAGCTCGACGACGCCAACAAGAAACCCGTACCCAATGCCCTTTACGACAATTGTAAGCTCTCAGCCCAGATTCAGTGCTTTGGAGGAGAGAATTCGCTCTTCTACAAGAATCGGGATAATGGGACTGCTTATAGCTGGAGAGACTCAACCGTCCTTCAAACTGTCGACTGTTGGTACCTTCAGGAAGATAAAGAAAACCCCAAGCTATCAAAGGATTCAAAGGATCTGGCAAACAAATGGCAGAGTGAGAATGATGCTGCAATGATTGGCAAATCAAGCTATTTCAGCAAGACTGACAGGCGTGTTCTCTGGGGCTCATGGGGTGATTGGGATATGGGAAAGCCTGAAGTTTGGAAGACCTATTATGAAGATGAGGACAAGTACCAGAGACTGGGTAAGGCAAGACTGGCAGCTGATCCGAATGGAACCTTTACTGCCAACCCATTTGCGGTTGCACGCCAAAACTGAGTTTTATCTAGCTCGAATTTGTTTATTATCAATTAGTATGATATTATTGACCTTGTGCATTCCTGTCATTCCTGTCCATACTTTAAAACTACAGCTCTTAATAGGTTAAGTAAATGCACTTCCCTTCCCACCCACCCTCTGTAATGACATGGTCAAATACCCACTTCCCAAGATCTTCTTTACTGATGAGATATCCGATCTTAGGCCCTGGTTCTTTAACATTGTCTTCGTCACTGACAACACCCCATTCCCAGCCAACTTGGAGCTGCCCATCGCTCTTTGCCTTTCCATCGGTCAAAATCACTGGTCGCATGAGAACAAAGTCCCGTACATGGCGACCTCCATCTTTGAAGATCAGATCTTCCATCTTTTGCTTATCTGCCAGTGGCCCTCCCACAACGTAATGGTATGGCAAATAGACAGGGAGAGGTATCCCTCGCTTCCTCCCGCATCCCGCGGCGCTTACAGCCACAAGGAGAGGCTTCTGTGAGCGGGTAGTGCCGGTGATACCGGAAGCAGAAAGATTGGAGAGAGCAGTGTAGATCGCTTTGATGGCATCTTCACAGATGGTTTTGTCTTGCAGCGGGAGAGGTCTCGTAATACTCCATTCAAATGTAGGGCGTGAGCCGACGCCGCTGAGCATAAAGTCAACAACGAACTTGGCGTCGGTTGGGCTGACAAGGGCTTGTGCGACGGCGGTGGGATCCTTCACGTCGCCCCGATGAACGGTAAGATATCGGTCGACAATACCTGATGGAACGCCTTTCTGAGTGATCAGAATTTTGTGCAGCTTGTCCGGATCCCTAATAACTTGTAATCTGTGAGCAAAGGACATGTAACAAGTGTGAAAAACGAGACGTACGAGCTGTACAACAATACCCATCTTTCAGTGCGCTTGCTAAGGCTGTCGCCACACATCCTCCGGTAGCACCAAAGCAGGCTATAGTTGGCTTTTCTTGATGCATCATCGTATCAATTGGTATGACCGATATGCGTGAATGAGGATGTCGGATTTGGAGAGTTCAATGCAGGCCTCCTGATACACTGATGACAATTGAATGCAAGTAAATGAACACATACCGGTTTGTTGGAGCGGGAAGGTCAGTATCTTATAATGCGCCGACCAACCGACGACACTCTAAGAGCGTAACACTAAATTACCAATCCCATTCCCACACACTATTCTTAAACAAGGTCAAACCATTTAACCGAGTTGGTACTAGCCCGTAACGCAGTTGCAGCTGACAGCCTCCACAGATTACTAAAGCAGATTGCATCGGAGTAAGCATTGATCTCCTGGAGGTAAGAATTCCATACACAGCTCAAATCTTACACATCAACATCGAAGTAAATGAGTAGGGACGACCTAAGGCCGACTGTTACTCAGCGTTGACCACCAGAAGGGTTCCGGAACAACCTAACGCTTTTTCGCGAGTACCTAGCGTGGCTCAGCATGTCTGATGCCCCGATTACCCAGTCCTGTCGACTTGATCCCTCCAATATACGGTCTAATGAGGACGATTGGCATGGTGTCACAAATCCCGTGGAGAGAAAGAAGCGACAGAACCGCTTGAGACAGAGAGCCTGGCGTAAGTATTTGCCTGCATCCTTACCTAGGATAAACTATGTCGACGTACCGCCTGTATTCATTTTCCAGACCCTCAATTAACACATCTTCAGGTGCCAGAAACCAGATATCCCAAACTTCGAGCACACCTGGCGAGTATCTTTACCAAGAAGGATATGGTATGCTTGTCAGTGTTAATTTGTACAGCCATACAAACGTCGCACATGACTCGTCTATCACAGAGGCATTTCAAAACCCCAAGGTCAACGTCCTCTCATGTGGATTTCATAGGCCAGAGCGAAATATCTGTTCTCAATGTGAGACTTACAGACTCATACCGCCATTGTTGCCGTACTCGACATTCGCTTGCGGGATTCAGCCACCACGCCCGATCGTATTTCCACTCTCGGCGGATCACTGGCTTATCACACTGGTTCAATACAACGTTGTCCGTGCCTTGCTGCACAATATGTCCCTGCTCTCACTGCTGCATCACCTGCCACCGGGATGTCGTAGTGCATTTGGCGTGTCTGAAACTGATATAATAGCAGCGAAAGACATTCCATCGGATCTCCGAACAACATCCCTGCAGCGATCGAGATCTCCTCCTTTCTGGATTAATGCACTACCTTTCCCAAAGTTACGTGACAACCTGATACTTATGGCTGATGAATACGACAGCCATGCGCTTCTTCTTGATTTGGGGCTGAGAATTTACGAGGGGTTCAATGACATTGAACGGTGCGGCTTTCTGGTATGGGGAGATCCATGGCTTGCAACTTCATGGGAAGTAAGCGAAGGGTTTGTGCGACGATGGGGCTTTTTGTTAAAGGGTTGTCCGGAAGTAGTTCACTCGGCGAATTGTTGGAGACTGTTCCGGGGCGAAGAAAGATTGGTAGTCAATTTATAGAAAGACAAAAACAAGATATCATTATTGCCGTGGGATAACTAGTGTTACGTGGGGCCTGGATGGGGGGAGATCTGCACGCCAGTAACAGACAGAACCAACACAGACATGGATGTGTAGAAAACGCTTTAAAAGACGCGCATTCCCGCTATCAACGTCTACAATTCTCTTCTCTAACCACTTCTCACATCAACAGCCTTGGCTAACATGTCGGATGCTAAGCACCCTCGCGCACTCTCACTTGAGAGCCTGCCACCCGAGATTCTACTTTCTGTCATTACTAGCCTTCCGAGTCTCGACCCACTATGGAATCTACTGCAAGCCTCTCCACAGGCATGGCGTTTCTTTGAAGATGGCTTGAAATCCCTTCTCATCACCGAAGGCATATTATCAGGACCACAGTCGATTATCCCATCAAAGGTCAGAGAGCTTATTCGAGCTGTGATACTTGTACGCTATGGCGTACTTACCCTTGAGGGTCTAGAGGAATTCCGGACCCAATTTATGAAGGCCATGATTCCCTGTCTAACTCCAGATGAAAGTTAAGAGCCTGGGTCCAGGTTCACTATCTTACACACCCAGTCCGACAATACTTAGGTCCATCGTCGCGACAGCTTATCATATAACGTCTCTATCGCAATCATACCTGGCGTCTTGCCTGGAAAGGCTACGAGACCCAAGCTTCCAGCCACTGCATGCTTATAACCCGTCACCACATTACACACACGATTACAAAGATACTGAGGAATGGATTCCTGCCTGGGATCGCGAGTTTGTTGGCACGCCAGTCTCTGTTACTGATATGGGACAGCCAACTTGGGTAGAGGAAATGCGTGTTGTGCGAGTGATGTGGATCATTCAACTCGTTAGAGACATGCAACTGCTCGCTACCAACAGGCCAGGCATCGGATGGCCCAAAGACGATATATCGCTCCTACTTGGCATGGGTCCGGTCGATCTAATTCTCGACCGTGACAGTCCACTCCCTGATACTGAGCCAATTAAGTCAGCAATGGATTATCTTGCAACACTCACGACACCTAGAAAAGATGTCTTCTATCGACTTCCCCCGGCCCCCGCGCCGTCAGTCAACAACCGATGGATAACAGCACCCCCAAATCACAACGAAGTGTTTATGCAAGTTAGAGGTTATCGCTTAAATGGTAAATTCCACTGGTTGGGTCAAGGGCTCCGGGTGCCAGAAGGAGCAACTCCAGTGGAGTTACCAACGTTTACGGAGGAGAAAAAGTGGGAGCAGACAGCGAAGGCTTTCGATTTCCGGCCATATGGTGTCAATTTCTGGCAGCGACTGAGGGATCATCTTCGTTCCGGTACGTCGCCTTTACCCGGTGTTGGTTTCAAGTCCTTTCGTCCACTAGGTCTTGCCTTTTGAGACAGGAAGCGACTGTGGCTTTTGGGCTTAGCGTCTGGCGTAAATGATACGCAGTATACCTTCGACGAATTCTACTTCTTTGTCTGGGAGAGTATTCTACTGCCCGAGGAGGTTGACGGTATCAAGGCTAGAGCTCGGGAAGCTCGTAGAGACCAGGAAGCCAGGTTTCCTCGTCCAGTTTGAGTTATTTCTTTAACTCAAGGCAGAGTCTTTTTAATACTATTCTATTGTTTCAAGTTATACAAAGAACGGTAGTAATTGATCAAGATGTAATAAATCAAGGACCGAAGGTGACTAGGCTGAAGTGTTCATAACGGACCCCAGGCAAAGGATACATAGGCACGCTTTCTAATTAGGACTGGCTCTGATTGTGCAACCGTGTTTCATCAAGACATTGGCTCCACCGAGGAAGGCCACCCGCGTTGGACATTATCCGATGTACTTGAAAGCTTGGAAGATACCGCTCAGGACACATGGGCTACTAGCCCATCTGGAATAGCATTCCTAACCATATAGAAAGTAGCTATTAATTCTCTACTTTACTCCCGTCCCCCAACAGTCATAAGGTACAGGCTTCCAGTTGTAGAGTTGACGTTCGTAGGGGATCCCAAGTACAAGACGTCAGTTCCATCATTCTTCATCAATGCTTGGAGACGCTGCACCTTCTTACCAACTACAGGCTCAAGAGCTGTATTAGTCCAGCCGGCACCGCCAAAATTCTCAAGCACGTGTGCACTGGCCGAAGAGCGGCAATAATAGATACGCGCACTCGTACCATCATGCGTGATACCTAGTGCCGCACTTGTCTCACTGTCTTGGTAAAGTATTTCCCGTTTCCAAGGATCCTGGGTCCCATATGTGGCAGTGGCACGACGGATCTGCCATGTACCTGCATTGGAAGTCTTGAAGCGATATGCATGCTGGATGTGAACAGATCCATCAGGCCGCTCATAGAGCGCCATCTTCGCACTTTGGAAGGCAGGACCTGGCGAGGCATTGATATCACCACTGTACGTCTCACCCGACGTCAACGGCTGGTAGACAATATCGGCGCTATTCTGTGTAATGGGGATAGAGACTGTGGCTCCCGAAGCTGAGGTGAAAGCTTTTGTCGATGGGTTGTAGCGAACGTAGCTTCCCTGATGTCGAACAGCAGATGCAGGGTACTTGCTCCATTCCCACTGAAGGTGGATATCACCATCCGATGAGAAAGCGATATCGTCTGGGTATACTGAGTATCCTTTGTTGTATGCCCAGATAGCAACTCGCGACCAAGAACCCTCGCTTGTTGTGTACTTGTAAAGGTAACCACCTTTTGCGTTGTTGTCGTTGGGCGCTTGTCCACGAATCATCAACCATAGATTGCCATCAGCGTCACGTTTGATGACAGGATATGTGACTTTGATGGTTTGATCCGACATTTCAGAGCTGGCATCGACCAGGGTACTGCTGTATGGCGTGGCGGACCGAAAGTACTGCCACGGTTCATTGTGCATACTGGTGAAGACATGGACGTAACCGTCACCGTCTACAGCAATGCTCGGAGTATTGTGGCCAAGGTCATCAGCGAAAACAGCGCATTGACCAGCAGAAGTCTTGACGCAGTCGCGGGAGATGGTGCCATCGGAAATGGAGCGACGGGCTACCATCACGTTGTTGTTGGCTGTGCTTCCACCTGGAGGGTTTCGTAGGTAGGCAAGCCAATCATAACCGCCATATTCGTCTAGGGGATTCCACCATCCAGCCTGGCTGTTGACATCTACGGCAGTTGATATGGTAGCGAGGCCGCCGGGTGTAACCGTAGCATGTACTCTCGAAAGCGCAGCAAGATAGATGAGAAGCTTGTAATTCGCCATGTTGATAAACTGAATGAAGCACTGAAGAAGCGTCCAGAACGATGGCGTTTATGCGAGTTTATATGCATCATCTTCTTCCTTTTCCTCCGTATAGTTGAGCTAAATGATCGATCGGTTCTGTGATCGGGACAATTCCGTTCTAGAGTTCCCCAGACTCCACGCATTCTGGATCGTCCTTCTGGACAGGGGTTGAGATTTTGGTGGGGATACATTGCGGAGGAACCGCCGCGCGAGGTTAAGGCAGTCGAGATACACTTAGGCGAGCGGAATGTACAGGGGTCGACGGCTGATAATCCTTTTTCGACTAGTCGTAGTCTAGCTGTCGGAAGGGCCGCGCTCTGAGCTGGACACCGGCGGTTCCGTCTACCGGCTAATATTACCCAGGAAGATGCACGGATGCCTGACAATACTCACTGATGCAGCTGTCCGTGTGACCTCAATAGATGCCATATTTTCACAAGAGATTATTCTAAGTAGGTTCTACATGTCAGACACGTGTAGTCACATAATGATAAAGTAGATGACCAGAAGGTGGAGAAGTGCATATCGAGTGTTAAAAACCAAGACTGATCGATTTTAAATTATGATTATGTCGATGAATTATAGATAGATGTGTTGTGTCTGTCTTGCTCTTCGGTTCACTATTGTCATCAATGACTTCCCTCAGTACCGTTGGCTCCGGTTGGAGAAGGCAAGTAGTCGAGATCCCCTTGAAAGTTGAGGATACTATTGTTAAGGGACTCGTCAAGTCTGATGCCACCGTTGAAGTTTGGGAGGGCTAGATTCTCCATGTCCAGCATCGGAGCGGAGAAATACGCCCAGAGATCCAACTCATCAGTGCCAGTCGTGATATCAGATAGATTGAGTAGTGGCCAGAGTGTTTCTTCTGCCTCCCAGTTCGAGGTATTACCAACAGCTTGTGACCCAATAGCTGTCTCTTGTTGTATATTAACGTTAGAATCGGTCCAGTTCCACCCTGCAGGTCCTAGTGGAAGCTCCTGCGTAGTGGTCACATCCTGACCTCGATGTTCGGGATTCCTGTTGTTGATGGAGTTGCTTAACTGTATGGTATTTCCATCGGACGCTGTGTTAGAATCAGGTAACCTCGAGTCCCGACAGGATCCAGCTGAACTTCGATCTTGCTGTGATAGATTTCGAAGTCTTTGTATGATCGAGTGCCTTTGGCTACGTCTTGTTTCTCTCCTGCCTTGAAACACCCTTGTCTGAAGGGCGCCTGTAGGTCTTGCAGGATCCTTCTCCACCAGGTCGACCGTAGCATCGGCCAATCTAGACAGTACTTCACGAGCTCGACCGATTCGTTCCCAACGCGCTCCAAGTCTCTCCAATATCAACTTCCACTGAAACAGGGTACTCTTGAGCGAGACCCAATCCTCTTGAGCCTTATTCCTCGCTTCTACATTCTTCCATATAATGAGTATCATAGTAATACCGCTCATGAATTGGAAGTGAAGATCAATCCAAGTAAAGTCCGCCAAGCCTTCACTAATGCGGAGAAATGATAGTTGTATGAGTTCTTTCGCCGCCATGTAGCAAGACAATGTCTCGGATGGACTGAGGCTTGGTCGTAACGAAGATGGCCGGTACAAAATGAGCAAAGCTGTTCTATGCCAGTAGCTCCACCAATTGACGTCGCAGCCACAAGGGTCAGCAAGCGTTTGGGCGATATTATTCCAATCTCTCAGACTTTCCGCCATGTTTATCATCCATTGAGATATCTCAAGTTCTGAATCTTCTGTATGGTGTCGATCGATGGCGTCTCGTGTACCGTGAAGCCTATGAACTATCACGCTTTGCAGTCGCTGCAGCTCAAGCCAATGTAATGTCTGTTGACGGTTCGTAGACGTCAGGGAGCAGCCAGGTAAGTCAACATCGACTGGCAGATTGTCAAAGGTGAAAGGACGACCCAGTAGGACGGCGAAGGTTCTGTCAAAGCTACGCGCAATCCAAAAGAGGCGGCGCTTAATATCTGCTTCTTCCTCTTTGCGCGTGTCGGTCGCACCCGAGAAAGAAGACATATCGATAGTCCTTTCTGAATGGTATCCCAAATCAATGCACATCCTCATGCATAGGCCCGATATATACCAGACGGGCGCGGAAGAAGAATCCACTATTGAAAGTAACAAAAGTAGCAGTAGACATTGTAGAGACTGCACGTTCTTTGCTTGCATGATGTGGCCTGCATCAACCATGGCATTGGCAGTGAGACTCTTTGACAATGTATGACTTTCGTCATGGTCCCCAGCCATAGACATTAGGGGAATCGCAAGAACCATGTTGATCATAAACCGCACTCGTACGTCCACAGCTGACAAGTCAGAGGTGTCATTCCTGCCTTCATGATCATCGTAGAATTGTGACATGGTCTTCTCGAATTGTTCCTGGTTTAGAATCGGATACTGAATTTGATAACAGCTGAAAAAGGTGTCTTTCAGATTATTTGCCAGTTCTCGTGGGGGTAAAGCAGTCCTTTCATTATACTTTTGTGGCTGTGGAGGATTGGGTCGCGCTTCTGCAGATTCTGACGGTGTTTCCAGATTCGAGTAATCCTGCTGAGCGCACTCGAGGGCTGATCGAACCAAGTGGATTCCTATACGATGTTAGCAAAGGCTATCAATATGAGAACTGTCACTCTACCACTTGAAGATCCGATAAAGCTAGATTGTCCCTCACCACTCCCAGTGGTGAAAGTCTGTGTGGATTCTTCGCTGGATGTCAGATTTGAAGTAGCTGGAGACGCTTCAATCGATGCATTCTCGGTATCATGTAATTGTGTCTCCAACTCCATAAGTTGTCTCTCCAGATCATGGATGAAACTCCTTGGGTGAACTTTGCCTGAACGCCCGTCTGTATACTCGCAGATAGACCCTGAGTTTTGACATGGTTGGCATGCTGGAATCTCTACCCCGTCGTTAGCCAAAGAGGATTGCAAAGTATGGAGACCTGATTCGTACCTGTATCGCAGCGCGCTTTTCGTTTTCTGCAGCGGTTACAGGCATTTATTGTCTGCAGGGAACAATACAGTCAGACGTGTGACGATGAGGATAAGGTCATATGGGCGTACAAAACATTGTAAATCCATGCCTCCAACCCTCTGGTCGAGGACAGTAGTGAATCGGTATACTCCTCTTTCCGTCTCTCAGGGAAATTCTGATAGTAACGCTGAGTGAATATCTTCCATTGCTAAACGGCGTCACAAAGGCTGTGGTATTTGTTGTTTACAGTTTCATGAGTTTGACGAGGTCTACACAAGTGCGGAGACAGTAATGATGGAACTCATTCCGCGCTCTTGTTCGCTAAGCCTATTGAGGTATGGCTCCTGGAGACTTCCCCGCATCGGCTAACATTGGATTTCTTCCTTCGGCAAAGCCAAGTCGTCATGATCCCTGCAGTTTAATTGGCGTTCTGGAGTGCAATAGGGTAGCAGAAGAGATATTGCAAACAACTATTCGGAAGCAATGTTATTAAAACGTTCTTCCTAATAAGAGATGGATGTTTACTTTCTAGTTGATGAATTTAATTTAGATATCCTACCGATAAGTTTGCATCAGCTTTACGTGATGGTTCATGCTTTCTTAGGTGAAATTTCTCATTGGTCAAGACTCTGGGCCCAGATGATAACCTGTCATCTGAAAAAGTCTTTCATAAAATGGTATGGCCTATCCTTCGATTCTGGGACAATGTAATTGGCCAGTGAAAAGACAGCATAATAAATCGAAAATAAAGCCCGTTTGGACTTTTGATACATTAGAGACCAGTCGTCTCGTTCCTCGAAATAGTCAAATGTTGATCGGACCTAGCCCCACTCAAACGCCCTTCGCGCGTGCCTCGACGCGTTCTTCTTCCCCACCAAGCATCTGTTTTGGCGTAGCAACTTCCTCCGAGTGGACATTAAGCGAGCCAAAATGCGAATCGAGCTCTTCCAAGGTCTTGTTCTTTGTCTCAGGGTAGCATGAATAGACAAGGATCGCAGAAAAGACGTTGAAGGACATGAAGATGAAATAGACCTTTGGGCCGATGCGAGATACAGCAACTGGCCAGACTTGTCCTACGATGATGGAACCTAGAGATGCACCAGAGGACGAAATGCCCAGACCCTTGGAACGACAGTTTGCCGGAAAGATTTCAGATGCGTAGATCCATGCGCAGGGGCCGAAACCCATGCTGTCTGTTGGAGAAACTCATCAGTATGTGTTTGTGGTAGAGCATGAACGAGAAACTTACATCCGACCGTAAAGAAGAAGATGAAGAAGATGTTGACATAGTTAGCGTGTGAGTTTGTCTGGCCGGGATAGGCGAGTTGCAAAGCGCCGTTGATCTGCCGGACCATCTTGTCAGTAATCAATCACCCAAAGGAAATCTCACAACATACCATCAGACAAAATGCCATGATTATGGCACCCACCCCAAGCGAGTGCCTTCTACCAAGCTTGTCAATGAAGAACATGGCAGCAACAGTGCAGGCCACTTGGACCGTCCCGTCGATGCCAGAGGCAAGCAGACTCAACTCTTCCGAGGTACCAGCAGCAATGAAGTTTGTGGGGAGGTAGTATCTAATGCCAGCAGCGCCACTCATTTGCTGAAGAAATGCGAGCGACCACGCGCGCCAGAGTCGCGACCATAGTGGCTTCTGCTGGATGAAAACTCGCGCAGACGTGATGGAGTTCTCTTGGTGCCAGAGAATATTGGCTCGAATCTCGTCAAGCTCGGGCTGGACTTCGCTCGGGGAAAGGCCGCGTAGTTTGGAAAGTGCTTGGCTAGCGGCTTCAATCTGGTCTGATTCAACTAGCCATCGAGGACTGACAGGCAATTAGATGAGATCAGCATGGGACACTGGGCACAAGACATACCTCTCAGGGATAAAAGGAACACCTGACAGGAAGAGAACGGCGGGAACGAATTGCATGGCATTAGATAGGCGCCATTCCAGATCGATACCATTTCCAGTGTTCCAGAAGGAGTATCCATAGCCAACCCAGAAAGCGATCGATATGCTACGATAATTAGAAACTGAAACCGATCGCATTTGAGAATTCAGTCTTGACTTACCCGGACACAATGCCAACCTGGTTTGCAGCAACGTACAGTCCTCGGTTCTTGGCAGGTGAAATCTCACTCAGGTAGAGCGGGACAGACGTAGATACCACACCTGTACCAAGACCTGCGACTATTCGCCCAATCACCATCATAGCAAGGTGGACTGAGCCGGTCTGTATGGCAGCACCTACACAGAGGAGACACACGCCTCCAAAGCCTGCCCAACGGCGACCATAGCGATTGTTCAAGGGACCTGCAAAGAATGCGAAGCCAACAAACTGACCTGCGTAGAAGATGGAAGTGATGAGGCCCTTGTCGCTCGAGGATGGGTTGTCGAGAGCTTTGTTGAAGCCAGGGGATACATAGATAGTACTCAGGATGCCGATGTCATAACTGATGACCTGTTAGTAATCTGGCGAATAGTGTCTTTGGGGTGATTTTTACCCCCAAAAGATTGATCCCATGGAGATGACGACGATGCTGAAGAACAGCCAAGCACTCATCTTGGGCTGTGCTGCGTCCACAACTGTAGCCATTGTGATAATAGAAGTTCAAATGGTCCGATAGAATGACTGAATGCTTATGCTTGAAGATATTCCCCGCAAAATATCTGGGGAAGGTATCATTTTTAACCTTATCAACATTGTTGGAATCTGGGGAAGCGCGGAGATGGCGTTTTGGCCGAGGGTATCGACTAGGTTGCTGGAAAGATTCCGTGGTGTGGGTATTCCATAGCAAGGGAGTCGGAACCTCCGCCGCCCACTATGGCCCCTCACGGCGGTTCCGTCTCGCGCGGGCCAACGGCTGGCAGTTATCCATGGCTTTTGATGGTTCGACTTGTTTAGCTTTGTAAATATTCCATGACAATGACCCATCAATGGCCTGACTATTTGAGGCTTGATCCCAAATCTCTGGTAGCCGACATTTACGGAGTGTATCAATTGGACACATTTCGTTGCTGAGCTAAAATGAATTTCGATAGCGCCAAAATCGACACCAACGGTGCCCAGTCAACGCCTAACATGCTCACCCATGTCTCTTCCACCCGTTTAACGCAAAATCTCAGTGTTCATACCTTTGCTGTCCAAGCCAATCAAAACTTCAATCGGAGCTTCCGGCCTGGTCAACACTTGACCATCCAATTCCCTCGAGATCTTGATCCTGTGTCGGGACCTCAAAACCTGTCGGAAGAGGACAGACGTCTTTCCTTTACTCCATACCATATTGGATACGCCGATGATGGCGTGATCGAGACCATTTCCCTTATGGCTCGGAATGGACGTGTCACGGGTCTGCTTGGACTTCCACGTCCACGCAATCTCTTGGTTGGGATAATTGTCCAAGCTGGTGGTGGATTTCCACCTGCCATACTTGACAGTGCACAAAGGCTGATCTGTGTCGCTGGAGGGACTGGAATCGCGCCATTCATTGCTATGGCGTTGGAAATGAACCGTAAGAGCAGCCCCGAGGACGGGGAGAAGAAGCCAGTTCTGATGTGCAGTATTCGGGCTAATGATTTTGGCGCTGTCGAATATTTGCTGACCCATCAACTCTTGCGCCCAAGAGATTGGAGTATGGTACGAATCTTTATAACTAATGGAGAAGAAGGTGATGGATTGATAGATGGTAAACCATCTCAATGGTGGCACGATCGATTTAAAGGACAGTCGCAGAGTCTAAATGGAAACAGTGGCTTTTGCCTTCGGAGAATGGAGCTACGAGACATTGAACCTGTGGTCAATGGGACAGACGACCCGGTGCTATTCTGTGGGAGCAAACAATTGGAGTGGCAAGTAAAGATGTGGCTGCTTAAGAGAGGAACTGTCCACTGCACAGAGAGATAGTTTGAGTCATTCAAATCTAAAACGATATACCATAAGCCTATTCATACACGCGCACCTCAAATACCCCACCAAGAACGTTCTCGCCTCCATTCAGCTCGAGTATCTCCACTCCAAGGTCTGTCAATTTTCTGGGCGAGTCAAGGACCACTTCACATCGCGACATGTGGTTCTCATCTTCAATGTATAGTTGTTCTTCCCCTTGAGAAAGGTCCAGTAGGCGCCATTTCTTTACGCAAAATGGAATAGCCCTCTCTGGATGACCTCTCAAGACAGACTCGAGGGCGTGATCGTAGTCTGTGTCGAAGCAAATAACTACTCTGCTGACTTCGACTGGGCTAGGCCAAGAGACGTTCAGAATCTTTCTACCAGCCGTGTTTGAGCAGGGAACCCAGCAATTCGTCCTCTTGGTGGGACGGGGAACGCCATTGCGAATGTTCTCAACGCCCCATGCCTTGAGGGGTGGTTCTATACTCAAGGCAAGGTTATGACCCATCGGCCTTCTAACAGGTGTCCATCGCTCGAATTCATCGACGCCAACGTTAGTAGGCGGACTCTGTGTGCACTCATGCTCGACCGTCATGAGGGCTGAAACACGGGTCTTGCTTGTACAGAGTGCAACAGCATCGTTCTGGATAAAGGCAAGGAAGACATATTGAGTCTGAGGATTCTCGATCCCGAAGTCAATGACAAGATCGTTTGCACCTGGGTCGAGCGAGAACGCTTTCTCGGCCAAGATAACCTCTGGCGTATAATTGTAAGGCTTCTTAGAACCTCGAAGCTGAACGATCAGCTTGGTAGCTTCAACTGATACGGCGGTAATGGAGAACTTGGGGACCGGTCCTTGCGAGATAGGTAGCATCTGTGCAAGACTTCTGACTAAGACCTTGGGCGGCCCATCAGCTGGGAGCTGCGAGAGTTCAAAAGTAGGCGAGCCGTCGATCTTTGAAGCTGAACGGACAAGATCTTTCGTGTCTTGAAGCTTATACCCTGGAATGAATTGCCCAGAGCGCATGAGCTCAAGTTGGAAGTTCTTCATTTCGGCCTTCTGGAGTAGTTGAAGAGGATCGATGGATTTCTCCTTGCACAACGAGGCTGCAACTCCCAAAGCGTTGGCATTGGCTCCACACGTCGCCATGACTCTTGTGGATGCGAAAGCAACGTGAGATGCCGAGATGATACGACCTCCGTACATAAGATTTGGTATCTCGGTACAAACCATGGAGGAAAAGGGTATCTGGTAGACACCTGGAAATATGTCAGTTGAATTCAACCTCTGGGTATGGATCAAGTTCACCTTTGGAGTGCCACTGAGTACAGCCATCAACTTCAGAGAAGACACCGTCCGCAGGGTGTAAGTCGAGTGACCAACCACCAAAAGAGACAGCGTCAGAATGGAACCTCTGCTCTACGATATCCTGCTGAACCATCATGGTGGGACCCACTGTAGAGGTTAGCTTTATACCGGTAAATCTAGAAATCAATACTGACCAAATCTTCTGCTTTCTCTCTTGCCCGGGATCGTGCCCACCCACTCAAGTGTCAAGTTTTCCGCTTCCGGGAAGCGTCCAGAGTTCTTGAAATAGTCCCAGACACCGTAAACAACCTTCCATAGCTCCCATTTGATCTCCTCAGTATCGTGAATGGTATCGAGTCTACCACCATATTCGATCCACCAAAGGTTGCAGCCCATTTCCTTGGTACTGAAACTTTTGAAGCGTGGGATTTCTGCCTCAACATCCTTGAGAGCATAAGATGGAGCGACAAACCTGACAGGCTTTCCGACATCTTTGGTGTAAAAGTAAATGGAGTGACCTAAGAGGTGCCCATACTCTGAAGACGGTGCAAAGAGTTCTCCAAACTCGTCACGTTTCTCAGCACCAATTCTGAACGGAGCACCGGCCAAGAAAGAGAGTGTGCCGTCGCCTGTACAGTCGATGAACTGATCAGCTCGGATATTGAACCTGAGCGACGTTTGAGAACTGAACGCGCTGACAGAGCCGATTGTATCACCGTTCTTCTCGCACCCAACCAAGGCGGTGTTCAGAAATAGCTTGATATTGGGCTCAAGCTTGACCTTTTCTAAGAGAATGGTGTCCAGAATCAGAGGATTGCCCTCGGGATTCCGATATAAATTCTCCAAGAGTATCTCATCGACAAGACCCCCTTCCCTGGCATAGCGGTTGTTGTTGAACATGTGCGAAGTCGCTCCGAGAATCCAAAGCCGAACTTCGCTGGATGCGTTGCCTCCAAGGACGGGACGATCTTGGATCAAAATGACTTTGACATTGTTCCTTGCCGCGGCGATTGCAGCGATGGTACCAGCGAAGCCGCCACCGCAAACACAAAGATCTGCTTCCAGGTTGCGGACTTGGAGGTCACGACTTGAAGCTGCCGGCTCACGGCGAAGAACAGGGTCGTGGGAAATTCGTGCAGGGGCCATGGCAGTTTACGGTAATAATAAAAGTCATAAATAAGAAACGGAATCGAGAATTTAGTTTCTAATCAACTAATGCTTCATGGAAGCTTGATATTTTAAAGGTGTTAATGATATCTCGACATCACTCAATCACATGATATAATTGTTAAGATCCGGTACTGGTTCTCATACTTTGCACAGGCGGAACCGCCGTTGTACAATTGAGAGCAAGCATCAACCCCTGCGCTTGAGGGTGGGGTCGGCGATCAATATCCCGAATTCCAGACCCAGAGGATCAGACGTTGCCTAAATCAGGACGACCCACCGACCTAAGACGAGTGCAAGCCGCCGGCGGTTCCGTCAATCGCTTAACTTCCCCGCAGCGCATACGACACTTGTTTTGAAGAGTTGAAGCTGTTTGGACATGCTTGCACCATCTCATACTGGAATGGCTCAGCCTACATTGCAGGACGGACAGGGTCCTCTGAGAAATGTGTCATTGAGAGTATCTCAAGTATTCTCGGCATGTAGCTTTTGTAAAAGCCGAAAGAGCAAGGTATGTACGATTACACCTGCCCACTTTTATTGTCTATACACTAAATCGCTTACAGTGTGATGGGGCTACTCCAGCCTGCGGCCGCTGTGTTCGATCTGGCCGTCAAGATACTTGTTCCCTACAGAATGAAACGTCTAGTCGCGGAAGAGATTATCCTACAGTCCTCCAACAAAAGATAGTCGATGCTCAGCGGCGACTTGCTCAAGCACAAACCGGACATAGTGTCTCCCAGTCCCCATCATCAAATGTCCAATTGCCAGGACATCAACAGCCACCGAAAGCACAGGAGAGCTCGATGATCGATTCTTTAGTCAATGACATAGAAGCTTTACCCATCATTCCATCCTCGTACGAGTCAGCTACAGGAGGTCCGACACTTTCAACACTTGTTTTGGCAACCGCAGGAACTGACCAGATCTCATCATCAACCATCCATCGGGCCCAGCGAGTGGAAACAACACCTTGCTTGCCTGCAGAATCTACTGCTTTAAGCCTTGCAAAACATTACTTGGAAAACGTATATCCGCGTCTCCCCTTCTTCTCCATCCAGGGGTTTTGGGTCCAATTTCAGCATGTCTTCTCCGGCGCGACACCCTCTGTACAAGGGATGCACTATCAACGCGTGCGGGACCCAATTAGCATAGTATCACCAACTGTGAAAGACTTTGACCGTTCGTCGATCAGCCACGGTTATAGCTATTTCACAGTTTTGCTAGTACTCGCAATATCAACTTCCAGCCTCTCGCGCAGTGCAGATAGCGTTATATCAGCACAAGCAGAAAGACTATTCCGACATGCATTAGAATTCCGGGAGTCTGCTATTATACCAGGCAACATTATCGGGGTGCAGTCTATCTTGTTTTTGATACAATTTGCGACTTTAAATCCCTCTCTGTTCGACGCTTGGTATCTGATCGGCGTTGGTATGCGAATGTGCGTAGACCTTGGACTGCACCAGGATCCACAACCTTCAGATTCGATCGAAGTGAGCTTGTTGGAAACGCGACGTCGTTTGTGGTGGAGCATTTATGCGTTTGATCGGTCGATGAGTCTGGGATGTGGACGCCCTACGGAGATATCTGACTCGGCCATCAATGTGTCCCTTCCAACCTTCAGAATCGAGATATCGGCGACGCCCGTAGAGATTCACGGGTACTTACAGCGATATCGCGCCCTGCAAATCCAATCCAAGATTTATAATGGTCTCAATGAGACCACAGACGCCGATGGGTCAATGGCACGAGAGACGTTCATGCAACTCTCCCTTGAGTTGACAGAGTGGAAAGAAGCAAGCTATCGGCTGCCGACAAGGACTCTTCTGGAAAGCGAATGGTTGATGGGTCGCATGCTTCTGCTGAGACCTTGCAGAATACTTCCTGAACGAACAATGAGCGAGCTCATCGAATTATGGCATTCTGCAGTCGGGTTCATCGGACTCTATCGCCGATTGGTGGAAACGAATTCCATATTCTACGTTCAGGTGGCTTGTGAAAAGGTGTATTGGACCGGTCTCATGGCCCTTTACAGTTTCTGGAGTCTTCGCACTGGACCTGATGGGAGCAGTGATGACTTGCACACACTAAACATCTGGGTCATGGGAAGGGATACTATGTTTATCCTTCGTAGTCTGAGCGAGCGATGGGAGCAGGGAAAGCTACTCTGCTCACGCTTTGACTCCCTCATAACAGATATCATGGAGACCGTGGGGACAAATGGAGATGGTAATGTAACGTCTGAGATGCCTACAGTATTACAAAGTTTAGACCAGTACACAAGTCTTACCACGATATGGGCCTCTTGTGCACGGGAGGACGGCGCAATAAGCGAAACATGCCAGGGAACAGACACACTGCGAAAGTTGATAGTCAACATGATATAGGAATATACGCAGACAATCTCTCTATGCAATTTACGAATTCAGACCGACAAGGTTTGCGGCAATAAAATATCACAGCCTAAGAAGATCAAAACTCGCCTTAGACCACTTAGTACATAAATAAACGTATCAGTATCCTCATAGGCTCGAGCGGATTGACCATCACAAAATCCCTTACATTGGGTATTTATATCAAGTCTGTAAGAAACTCACTGTTTCCCAGCCACTCCTCCAACTCAGCGCTATTCGCTATCCACATCATCGGGTTCATCGCTCGCAGATCACCATTAAACTGATCTGGACCAGTTCTCCTACCATCACTGCCCACCCCCTCATTGCTGCTATCATGCTGAGCAATGAAAGGATCTTGTCTGCCAGGGATGCCACTACTGGTGGAGGAGAATCCCAGCGCGTCTAGATAGCCATCTATCTTTGAGCTGTCATGAAATGCGTCCACTGGCGATGATGAACAGCGGAACTTCACATAACCCACAGCGATTCTGCAGAGAACTTCGAATAGGCGTTGAATCTTGGCGGCGGGATCAGAAACAGAAGACGCAGACTGGATGGAAGCAACAAAGGCTTGGAGGCGGTTTAGGTCCGCATCATCCTGGGTTTCGATAACGTGACAGAATATGACAATGAATGGAATAAAGGGAGCGAATAAAAGTGTCCTGAGTTTGTTAGCGCTGAGCCAAACCAAGAACGGTGAGTATAGGTTCCATTGCTTACCAGTGTATGTAAGTCGCAAGGTAGGGTGTCGCGCTCTTATGCATGTGTGCTACGCATTCTTCATGTTTC
This sequence comes from Fusarium coffeatum, assembly GCF_003316985.1. Lineage (NCBI taxonomy): Eukaryota > Fungi > Ascomycota > Sordariomycetes > Hypocreales > Nectriaceae > Fusarium > Fusarium coffeatum. The sequence goes on from NW_022157847.1 coordinate 83,911, forward strand.
TCCAAAGTGGCTCTTGCAGTGGCGACACAGTTGTAGTTGAAGGTCGTGGTAGAGCCTGGAATGGGTGGCGCGGCCCGATGAACAAGTGTAAGGAGGGATAGTCGAAGGACCTTATCTGAAATGTAAAAGAAGTCTATCAAATCTTCACCAGACTCCTTCCTTGCTTCTTGGTGCCATTTCATCTTGGGTTTATGTCAGGAAATTGGTCAATCATTTTTCTTCATGTTAACCTACGTTTGTTTCCCAAACCTTTTCATCCAGGGTCTGTAGATCAGACAATAAAGCCTCGACCCGAGATTGCTTTACCTCATCGGGTTGTGTCGTGGATTTGGGGGCATACAGCATCTCGTAAATATTGCCCTGACAACGGGCAGTCTCGATAGATAGAACGAAGTAGGCTAGAACCGCCTCAGGAATAGAATCATTGGTAGTTGGCTGTGGTACTGTGATATCCCAGTCAGGTATCGTTGAAGGTCGCCCTAAGCGCAGAGATAAACTCTTGTCAATGAAGTAGATGCTCCAAAACAGGAATTGCTTGTATTAGAAATCGTCGTGTTTGTCATTTTTCATCGATGCAACCCTGTGATAGCTCAGAGTCTGGCAAAGTTCTGATGCTTTGGCAGACAAGGTCCACGAACGAGAAGGTTTCGAGAGTTCAATAGCATAGGTGGCCTGAAGAGTAGTCAGCACAGGCATGCATCATGATTTGAGGGACCACTTGCACCAAAAAGAAGAGCAAGAATAGTGTCAGAGGTCGCGGGCAGATGCAATGGCAGGTTTGATAAAACAGTCTCAAGATTGTCGCGACATAGATGAGCATGGGCGACGTATTCGTCCCGTTCCTGTCCGACGACGTGAAAGCTGTAGTCCAAGAATAGCGAATAAAGGCCAGCATTGACAGTGGTAAAGTTAGCTCCAGAATGATTGTCATTGAAATAGACATCAAGGCACATGTCTGTGAATCTTTGAAACGGAAGGAATTGGTAGATCCAGCCAATCCCTATGAGCTGTTTTGCTAAGGCGTGAACCACAGTGTCAGCCTAAATGGTCATAATCTGCGCGGGGATGGATCAAGGCGCACCTTTCGCAAGACGAATTAAAGCAATGGCCTTTTTGAAGGGAGGCATCTCACTTTCTGGGAGATTGACCACCCGGATGGGCCTGGCATGTGGATACGCTAGCTCATTATCTGCAACAGCTTCCTTCGTGAGTATAGAAGACAGTTCATCAATAGTGTCGCATAACTCGGGACTGGAAACCTGCAGTGAGTCGGTGGCGGCAACCTTCTGCAAGAACTCGTTGGCAAAGGCAGAGTGAGCTGATAAAGAAGATTCTCCCTCGACCACCTGCCCATGGGCCCTTTTCAGTTGGGTCGAGTCGCTGGCTGGTATCGATATAGAGGAGGGTGCCTGGTCAGCAGCTCGTGAATTTCCGGCTGACCGAGAGCTTTCGTTGAACGACTCGCTCGCTCGGAGCTTTTCCAAAAGCCCGATTGCCCTTTCAAGCCTGCTGTCGATGAGGTCTATCTTTCGTTCGCTGGAGACAGGAAGTCGATATGTTAGTCAACGTGAAGGACAAAGATGGGACGTCATGAAGAATAATACATGTGCATGGAATCTAGGGGCCGCATACTATTGTGGGGTGAGGAGAATGCGCGTGCGCTTCTTTGGAGCTGGGACGGGAGTGTAGACACAAACAACTTTGGCGCTGATGCAGTGGGCGCAAGGCGACTCTCTGTCGCAACGAACCTGACGTAGGTATGTAAGCTTCAGGCTCAAAACTCGATATACGAAGGGAGCCAATGGACGTAGGTCTTTCTGTAATCATGCATGGTACATACCTTGCGAGCACGACAAGCATCGCACTATGATAGAGGTCAGTCTGTATTCGAAAGCTGAAAGGTGAGGGATGGGAGTACTCACAGCTCGACGACTTGCATCGGGGGCTACTGGCGACCAGTCAGGACCACTGCCGAGTCCACCGGCCTCGAGCTGACTGCCGTTATCCATGTTATGGTGGCACAGGCGTCGCAGCAGCTATTGCAAGATTGGAGCCCGCCCTACTCCTTACTAAGGCATGCAAAGTCGAGGGCGTCTGGGATCGGGAAGAAGGAATTCGGTCTCCGAGAAAGGAGGGAAAGCATAACACAGTATAGTAACAGGGGGGCAGCACTTCAAGCAGCGCAGTGAGGAATGTAATTTTTCGTCAAGGGAAATTGTAAGCAGAGAGGGAGGTGTCAATAGCTGTGACGCAGACCACATCCAGTGGCGGTTGCAATGATGAGCTGACCAATAGACACTGTTATTATAGTGGAGTTTGACTTGAATGCAGACTAGCCCAAGGTTAACAGCATGAGTCGTTCGCCGCCTGGGGGCCTGGCTCCATGACTCACCCGGACTCTCGCTCGGCCACTCGGTGACGGGCCCCGCGAGCTCCGGTCGCCGAGACCAGAAATCTACCACGTCTAAAATGTACCTGGGATACTAGCAACGAACTGTGGATACCAGCCGGCCGGAGGGTGGGACTTGCGAGCCCCGGCTGCCGAGGGGATGCTTGAGCTCCGGTACCGACTCCGTTAACATGGGAAAGGCTTTCTCATCCCAAAAACGATTCTCCTGTTATTTCCCTTCAAAAGAATATAATTCGCTACCCTCACTTAGAATTCAGCTGAAGTCATTCCTTACCAATAATCCTAAATTCCGAAGCATATGCAAGACTGCATTATCACCAACGGCTGACAACATGATCTCCAATGAGAAGGAAGACGAGGCGAACCAGAACGATGAGTCTCTTGCAACCACCTGCGCAACCGAAAAGGAGCCACAAACGTGGCCCTATGCCAGAATCTTCAAATTCGGTGGTGTGTTCGAGCATTCAATGCAAGCCGTCGCCATCTTTGCTGCCATTTGCTCCGGTGCAGGTATCGCTTTCCAAAATCTCATTTTCGGAAGGTTCATCACCGCCGTTATTGATTTTTCAACCGAAAAGACATCGCCTGCCCAACTCCGCGACGACGCCGCAACATTTGCTCTCTATTTTGTTTACCTCGGCATCGGCCGATTCTTTCTATCTTACGCCTATAACACGCTTCTGACCTACACCGCTTATCGTATAACTCGAAACATTCGACATTCATACCTCAGAGCCGCCCTTAGCCAAGAAGTCGCTTTCTTCGATTTCGGCACCGGTGGTTCTATTGCAGCCCAGGCTTCTTCCAACGGCCGCTTGATTCAAGGCGGCATCAATGAAAAGCTGGGGCTGCTATTCCAAGGACTATCTACCTTTGTAACAGCATTTGCTATTGCATTTGTGTTCCAATGGAAACTTACGCTTATTTGCCTTTGCATAGCACCTGCGACGCTTATTGTTAACGGAGCTGCAGCTGGTATTATGGCAGGCCACGAAACCAACATCTTGGAAATTCAGTCCGAAGCTAACTCATTTGCCGAAAACATTCTGTCATCCATCCGCACAATCCATGCGTTTGAGATGCGTAACAGGTTGGTCAGAAAATACAACACGTATTTGACTTATGCCCACCACGTCGGTAACAAAATTTCGCCTCATTTTGGCACTCTGCTTTCAGCCGAGTATTGCATCGTTTACCTGGGCTACGGTCTAGCTTTCTGGCAGGGCATACGGATGTTTGCTAGGGGTGAGATAGACCAGCCCGGAGAGATCTTCACGTAAGTAGCTGTGGCATAGGTTGGCCGACTTACCTGCTGACAATCAAGTGTCCTCCTCTCCGTTATCATCGCCGCAACCAGCCTCACCATGCTTGCGCCATATTCTGTCGATTTTACCCGGGCATCCGTTGCTGCAGCGAAACTCTTCGATCTCATCGACCGCCAGTCCGACATTGATTCATTCAATTCTACCGGCAAAATACCATCTGAGATAACAGGCGAAATCACGTTTGACAATGTCACTTTTGCCTATCCAACTCGGCCTGGTGTTACAGTCCTTGATAACTATTCCGTCAATTTTCCTGCTGGGAAAACTACTGCCCTAGTTGTGAGTTCAGACTTTCACCGATATGGAAGCGTGCCTAACTTTGTTTTGTACAGGGCCAATCTGGATCCGGAAAAAGCACTATCATCGGTCTTCTCGAGCGCTGGTACAATCCCCAATCGGGCACGATCAGGTTAGACGGCTATGAAACCGATCAGCTAAATTTTAACTGGCTCCGAACCAATATCCGTTTAGTTCAACAAGAGCCAGTCCTATTTCAAGGAACTGTCTTTGAAAATATTCGATCTGGTCTAACTGGTACTGCCTGGGAAGATGAATTAGTGGAAAATCAGATGCACCGTGTCGAGGAAGCTGCTAAGCTAGCTTTCGCCCATGAGTTCATCTCCCAGCTCTCTGATGGCTATTATACGCAAATTGGTGAGCGTGGAGGGCTTCTCTCTGGTGGCCAGCGACAACGCATTGCTATTGCACGCAGTATCATTTCTCAACCTAAGGTTCTTCTTCTTGATGAAGCTACAAGCGCCCTTGATCCAGAAGCTGAAGGTATTGTTCAAAAGGCACTTGATAGGGCCTCCGAGGGCCGTACAACAATCGTTGTTGCTCACAAGCTTGCTACTATCCAGAAGGCGGACAACATCGTCGTTATGATGAAGGGGCGCATCGTTGAGCAAGGTACTCACCAATCTTTGATCATGCATGGCGGTACCTATTCTCGACTCGTGCAGATTCAGAACCTCACTGACTCTAACAATGAGTCTGGAGGCGCGACGGACCAATCTGAATCCCTCGACCACGCTCCCATATCTATCGAACCTAGCAGAACCTTATCTCGGCATGAAACCTTCCACCAAACTCATGTCGATAGTAGTAAGGATTCGGATTCATTTGATCATCATGAGCAACGGGGTGTCATCTCTGTCATGATTCGTATTGTTGGTCAAACGCCTGAGCTGAGATTGGCATTTATTGTCATCCTGATGGCCTGCATGGTGGCAGGTAAGTGGTCTTTTGTCTCTGATTCTGTCAAATCTCTCAGCTCCTAACATCCTGCAGGCGCAACCTTTCCTGGTCTGGCCATTCTGATTGCCAACATTGTCGAGGCCTTCTCTCTCACAGGGTCTGAGATGGAGCGCCAAGGCAACTTTTATGCTAAGATGTTCATTGTCTTCGCCTGCGGCTGTTTCGTTGCCTATTTTGCTTTGGGATACGCCACAAATATTGTTGCTCACACCTTGAGTCACAAGTTCCGCAAATCCATTCTTGAGAACATCCTCCGGCAGGATTTGCAGTTCTTTGATCGGGAGGAGAACACCACCGGAGCGCTGATCAGTCAGATAGACTCAAACCCACAGGCTGTCCTTGAACTTATGGGCTACAACGTCGGTCTTATCCTTGTCGCCGTTTTCAACATTGCTGCCTGCAGCGTCTTAGCTATCGTGTATAGCTGGAGACTCGGCTTGGTAGTTACCTGCAGTGGTCTCCCTCCTCTGGTTATTGCTGGCTATCTCAAAATCCGTTTCGATGCTAAGTTGGATCGCGAGACGTCTAGGCTCTTGTCACTCAGCTCCTCTATCGCATCCGAAGCAATCATCTCTATCCGTACTGTCTCGTCTCTTGCTATCGAGAAGTCAGTGTTATCTCGATACTCTCACGAGCTCGATTCGGCATTGGCCAACTCCAAGCGACCTGTGTTCACCATAATGATCTGTTTCGCCTTTACACAGTCTATTGAATACTGGTTTATGGCTCTTGGCTTCTGGTACGGCTGCTACCTTCTATCATTTGACCAGATCAGTATGTACGCTTTTTTCGTCGCATTTCTGGGCGTTTTCTTCTCTGGGCAGTCAGCTGCACAACTCTTTCAGTATTCGACCAGCGTCACCAAAGGTATCAATGCAGCAAACTATATCTTTTGGCTCCAGGACCTTCAGTCATCAGTGCGGGAAACGGATGAGAATCGTGGAAACGGTCCTGAATCGGGCACTGAGGTCAATGTCCGTGACGTACGGTTTTCTTATCCCCTTCGACCCGAGATACCTATCCTTAGAGGCATCAACTTTAATGTAAGTGGTGTCTTTTACTACTCTCTTTTCACCGCTAATAAGATGTGCCTAGATAAAGAAGGGTCAGTTCGTCGCTTTTGTCGGATCGTCTGGTTGTGGCAAATCTACAATGATCGCTTTGCTTGAACGATTCTACGATCCCACAACCGGCTCAATCGACATTGACTCGTCCAGGTTGACTTCTCTGAATCCTCGATTGTATCGTCGCATTGTGGGACTCGTTCAACAGGAGCCAGCATTGTTTCAAGGCTCTATCCGTGAGAATATCGCGCTGGGGATCGATGAAGCATCTGACGATACCATTTCCTCGGGTGCCGCAGGGACCGTCAGCGATAAGGAGATTGAGTTGGCACTGCGAGCTGCCAATGGATGGGACTTTGTGTCGTCTCTGCCTGAGGGTCTGTCTACTCCTGCTGGCTCTAGTGGTACGCAGTTGTCTGGTGGTCAGCGACAACGCATTGCTATTGCCCGCGCACTTATTCGTAATCCGAAGGTGTTGCTTCTTGACGAGGCGACAAGCGCGCTTGATACAGAAAGCGAGAAAATTGTTCAGGGCGCGTTATCCAAGGCTGGTAAGGATAGTGAGAGAATCACGATTGCTGTTGCTCACCGCCTTATCACAATCAAGGATGCGGATGTAATTTGTGTCTTCTATGCCGGGAAGATCAAGGAAGTTGGAACGCATCAAGAGCTAATTGCGCAAGGCGGTAGGTATCGCAACATGTGTAAGGCGCAGGCTTTGGATCAGTAAATCTGATTCATATTATCCAGTTTTCAATTTTCAAGTAAATGGTCATTGTGCTATTAGGTTTAAATTATAGTTTGAAAACATATTTCTAGTTCTCTTAACGTCGATACATACTTGCTCCCTTCATCCACCGATATGTGAAAATAGATACTTGCATTGTTGTTTAATCTGATCTCCTCAAGATTCTTGAGTACCTCGTTAACTATCTTAATCCATCTCGATGCCGATGTAGATCGCTTTCTACTCCACAGTAAAAGTGTTAGCAGCTGCTATTCTCTTTTAAGCTGTTGAAGTGGTTTTCAAGTATAACCTTGATCTCTAAAAAAGGCGACTCGTAAGTCCTTGGGGTCACCCGCTTCGATGCGTATCGTTATCAGATCATTCATCTCAATATAAACAGGATTACTAGTGGAGTCGTGTCGGGTTAAATTCTTCAGCCGCACTTCTGATCCTAGCCCAAATCAACCAACAGTATTTCTAGTTTGGGGATATGTGGATACAGGTGGTATACATGTAACCCAGCATAGAGGTTCTTTTGTTTCATGACGTGGAGTCCCTAACGGTCCGCCAGTCTAAGAAGTATGTAGAGTCTGGGGTGTTGGTAGGATACAGGGGTTTTAACGAGATCGGCAGGCATCGCGGAATGAACATGCGGAAGATACCCGTTACTCTCGTTCGACGGAATGAGCTGTATAAATTGACATAAAGGTTTCGCTTTATCTTGTTTATTTGCAAGCAGCTCGAGCTTCAAGCAATTTGCAATTCCTCATCCCAACTCCGCCGAGCAGCTTCCATCCATCTTCTAACACCGTCGTTATCTCCACGATGCTTTTCAATCCCTTGCTATATTTATTCCTTAGCGCAGCAGGTGCCTGGACCCCACAGTCCAGAGGTGAATATTTGAATATCCATATGAAGAAGTACGAAACTAATGAAAACCAGCGGCTGCAAATGCCAGAGGAGAGAAGCTCACCGAGCGACGCCTATTGGACGACGAAAAGATCCGTGGCGTCAACTTGGGCTCGCAGTTTATTATTGAACGATGGATGGCCGAAGATTCATGGAAGACCATGGGCTGCAGTGCTTACAACGATGAATGGGCATGCGTCAAGGGTATAGGTCAAGCCAAAGCCAACGCCGCCTTTAAAAAGCACTGGGAGACCTGGATCACAGAAGACGATATAAAGGAGATCGCCAGCCTTGGCCTCAATGCCGTTCGTATTCCTGTCGGATACTGGATGTACGAAGACATTATCCAAGAAGGAGAATACTGGCCCCGTGGCGGTATCTGGCATCTCGATCGAATCGTAGGCTTGTGTAAGAAATATGGCATTTACGTGCTTATCGGTCTTCACTCTGGTCCCGGGATCAGTTCTCCAAACGAGCAATTCACAGGTCATGTATGTATCCTTTTTACAGCCTCGTCAGACTTTGCTTACTAACGGTTCAGTCCGTGCCAAACCCTGGATTCTATACTCCAGAGAACTACGAGCGAGCTTATCGGTTTCTCGAGTGGATGACGAAGCGGATCCATACTAACGGCAACTACACCACTGTTGGGATGCTCGAGGTTTTGAACGAGCCTGTGCATGTAGCAAAGTGGAAGGCCGAGGCAGCTGATATGATCAAGAATTACTATCCGAATGCTTTTAAGCGCATCCAAGCTATGGAGGGCTACCTAAAGGTTGCTAGCGCTGACCGCTTACACATCCAATTCATGGTAAGTCCCCTGCACGCCTCTAGGAAGAATGGAAATCATAGTGATGCTAACTTGGACATCTTATAGGGCAAGTCCTGGGGATCAGGAGACCCAAGGACCTATCTCCCAGATGATGAGCACGTATTCTTCGATGCGCATCGATACCTGAGCTTCGATAATAGGATCGCCGGTAACAAGAAAGCCTACATCCAAACTGCCTGCAAAGATGACATGGGGAGACATGTCTTTGTTGGTGAATGGTCTCTGTCAGTGAACAGTACCTTGAAGAATACGGACGAGTTCAAGGTGAATGGACAAGAAACATGGTATAAGGCCTATTGGGCTGCACAGGCAGAGTCCTTTGAGAAGTCTGATGGGTGGTTCTTTTGGTCTTGGAAGTGTGACGGTAAATTGGGCAAACAAGACTGGCGATGGTGCTACCAGTCTGCGGTTGCTGCCGGCGCTATTCCTAAGGATGCCAGCAGCGCAGCGACTTTGAGCCCTTGCGATAGGTATACCCGGTAAATAGATATCTCATGGAGATTTTCCAAGATGTGAGATACAATCCAGGAGGTCAGCACGCTTTAGCCAATACAATAAGACTGTGTACAGATCGCTCCGAAACAAAATGCCGGTGACGTCTAGGTACTTCACGGTCTTCTGTATCGCAACCCGAAGCCGTACAAGACATGCCTTTTCCTTATACCAACTAGGTATCCTACCCCATGCATCAAAGTACTATCAACAACCCTGCAACGGGTACGTGCACAGAACTTGGCAAAGGAGGACCCATATGACCCACCGAAGATAGTTACATTGGCTCGTATGGGCACTCGTATGGGCACTCGTAAGGGCCACAAACTAAACGAACAACCCCGCACGACCTTCGTGATATATAATTCAAGAGTTCAGGACAGTAACTCACCTCTTTCCTTTCCAAACAAACATTACTGCACTATGACTCTCTCAAGCCTTGCAAAAAAGACCCTGGAAGTTTCCCAGGGTTTCACATACACTTACTACGTCTCCCATTCCAAGGCTGAAAAGCCGACGATCATTCTTTTCCATGGTTGGCCTGACTCAGCGAAGCTTTGGAATGGATTGATGAGCAATTATCTTGTACCAAATGGATACGGCGTCGTTGCGCTGGATTGTCTGGGATATGCTGGCACTTCTAAACCAACCGACCTGGAGGCATATGCATGGCAGCACATGACAGCTGACGCTATCGAAATCCTCGATGCCGAGAAGGTGGATAAGGTTATTTCTCTTGGCCACGACTGGGGTAGCGCTATGTGTCAGCGCCTGTACAACTTTTACCCTAATCGTGTCATTGGTCTTGTCATGATCAACGTCGCGTACATTGCCCCAGGAGGAAAATTCGATCTTGAAGAAACGAACAAGACGGCGAAGGAGAAACATGGCCATGGCGTCTACGAGTACTGGCATTTCTTTACCGCCGAAGACTCAACAGCTATCATGACCAAGAACGTCGAGTCAGTATATAGTGTCGCGTTCGGCGATCCTTATACGTGGCTGGACAACTGGGTTAGCCCAGGCGGCATGCGCAAATTCGTTACCGAAGGTCGCACGCAGCCAACTCTACCATTTACCACCCCCGAGCATAGAGCAGACTTTATGGAAAGATATGCCAAGGAGGGTGGATTCGATGCACCAAGCTGCTGGTACAAAGCCTTCGTGGCTAATGTTCAGAGTGCGTCAGACAGAAATGTTTCTGAGGATGCTAAGACTGTCAATGTTCCGGCGCTTTTCTGGGGCGGAGAGCAGGACTTTGTGTGCCGTCCTGCTGCGCTCCAGGACTCGATTGATGACGGATACCTACCGGATGTTAAGTCTGTTGTCAGAGAAGGAGGGCACTGGGCACTGCTTGAGAAGCCGGAGGAGTTTGGTCAGGATGTGCTTCATTGGTTGGAGTCAACTACGTTTGCGAAGTAAATGCTGTTCAACGAAAAGGGCAGATGTTGATCCCACATTTGCAACGAAAATCATTTCCTATTTGCAGAGATGCTTTTGTGGGGCGTTAAGTGTTATGACTAACCAGGGTTGATGCCGAGCACATTGTAACCAATAGGGATAAGCATTTACGTCATGTCAAGACTGTAGGGTAGTTTCAACTCTTTATTAATTCCCTACAATTTTAAGATAATAGTCATCATTCTATTAAATTCTCTAAATTCTCAGTAGTTGCCTCTATATGTTGAAGATGTCCTTTATCCTTTTTAAGTCACTTCTATCGGGACTTGTGTACGATCTACGAAGAAGATGATTTGTGTCTCGTTGTGGCAATGATGTGTTTTCAGCTCAGTTGATGGACATAGCCCCGCATTTTGAATTTCATCTATCGATAAGAAACGATCGATAAGGAAGATAACGCGGATCCACCAGCCCGATACGGCTTAGCTTAAACGCTTTGATTAGTTTACTCGGGCTGTCCCGCTGACTAGCTAAATCGATCATAGCGCATTCCAAAAAGGCTACATCGTCTCGTAGTTTGCTCTTCGCCTTGACATTTTGGCAGTGGTTTGCATTTAAGAAGCGAAATATGCAGTCTTTTCACTCAGATATCTAAGTACATAAGTACATGTTAACTTCAAAAATCGTGGCTACCATGCCTTCCTGGTACAACCATTGGCCACCTCATTGAGTACCGAGTGTAACGTGTGGTACCTCTAGCAGGAACAGCCGCAATCTTGGGGACGTGTCCTGCAATTTTGTCCGCAGCCGTAGTGCTCATCGTCCATCCCGCAGTCGTGCCAACTGTGACATCCCCTCCAGGGCCCTGCGCCCTTGGCATTAGCAGTCCAACACCACTGGCCGCCCTTTCCACAGACCTTCCAGCAGAAACGATCAGAGCAGCCGTATGGGGCGGTGAGTGCGCAAGTTCGCTCGAAGAGGTTCTTGGGAGAGTGTTGGATAGGCTTCTTGTTCTCAAAAGGAGCCAGGGAAGCGCCCTTCTTGGGATCGAGCTCACGGTCGCGACCCCCGTTGGGGTGGTCGGCGCAGAGACGGATCTCAGAGGCCTGGACACCCTCTGGGATGTCAGAGGGAGCGACGTTCATGACTCCAAGGCTACCGCAGACGGCCTCGTTACCCTTGTAGAGGCTGTCGGCGGCAGCGACGAGAGGGGTGATGGCTGCGAAAGCAAGGGCGAAGAGTGAAGACTTCATGATGACTGCACCATGTTAGCTTTGCAATGACGTTGAAGACGGCGAACGGCTGTAGCTATAATTACATTTTCAGATTGGAAGCACAAGAGGCTTTCACAGTCTGGGTGTTGGTATAGATGGGATTGATGATAGAATACTGTTCAAAGACTTAGGGGTTGGCCTTTTCACAAAGAGAAGTGTTGGTGAAAGGAAAAGAAAGAGGCCAGAAGGGGGAAGGGGAGAGGGGACTTTATGTCTCTAACCAAACCTCATGCCGGGCGGGGTAAACGGAAGTAGCTTTAGAAGTGTTGGTGTGGTGATTGATGCTGTATTGGTGTAATTTTGTTGAGGAAAAGTTTAACTGCACCAGAGCTCTGGTACTGGATAACAAAAAAATATCCATGACGTCCCAACAGCCCATTGTGGCCACTCCATTGACTTCATCACCTGATATCTGGTATCAGGACACGTATTGATTTTGTTGGTCGTCATGATGTTGGTCGTGATGGTAATTGTACCGGAGGTCTTGGTAGAGTTAGCAGTGTCGGCCCAGCCGAATCAATCACCACCCGGTATTGACCGCCCGATCGGTACTCTAAATATACCATAAATATTGTTGAAAGGCGATAGTCAATTCATCTTAGCTTTTTGCTCACATAGTTCAATCGTTGACCGTTCTTGCATTGACTCATCTGTTCAGCCGTTCGGTAGACTCAGATGCGCTACTCAATGGGAAAGTTCATTTTATCCGTTCGTTCAACCCTGCGACATTGTACAAGCATTAGCGTATTACTGCATTCGTCGCTGGAAAAACTCTCAGTCGAGGATACTGGGGTAGATAGATATCAGTGTCAGCCGTATGGTCACAGATAGTAGGGATCTCTGTAAGCTGCTTTCCTTATCTACAGATAAACGCGAAACCCTGTATAGAGTCTTTCACGGTTAAAAACAGCAGATACAGTACAAGTACTGCGCAGCCTGAAGGGTCATTGGGCGGCTGATTGCTTGCTGGTCCGTACCTTGTTTCCGGAGCTTCTGAGAGCGTACCGGGACTTGAGCTGGGAGGTGGATTTTGACCAGCTGATCTGATTTATCGTATTGCATCTTGAATATTCACATCTGTTAGGTGAACAGCTCAAGCCTTTTCCATCGATGATATCAGTTTTTTGGCCTGGTTCAAGCGCCTGTTATGGTTGTCAGCTCAGAACAACCCTGCACTCCCAGCCCATCTTACCTTTGCAGGGTAGTCAGCGACTCCAAAACTGAACTGTATCTGCACTCTTTCTTGTATCCTGTACAATTGGCGCAGTTGGCTCCTCCCGAGCATCGGACCTTGCGACGTTTGCATTTGTTGCAGGCTTGTGCTTTTCGGGATAGGGATAGCCTATATCGTGAGTCGCGTTGTGGGCTGCTCATCGTAGCTATCCTGAGTGAGTTCGCCTCAGAATTAAAAAGAGGTATGTGATTAGAAACATTTAATCGTGATAGAGGAGATAATTTATTGGTCATCAAAATATCAGTGAAGGAAATGTTGGCGGAGATGGTTTACTGAAGGTGAGGGGCTGGGTTTGTCTTGTACGTCTACCCACAAATGCTAACAGATCCTGAACGAAGCCGGTTCGGGTATCGGCTCTGCCATAAGTAGGAGGTTCGATAAAATACAAGAGAGCAAATAATAACAGAAACAATATTAGAAACGATCTTCTGTGGAAGCATAAGCGCTTGCGAAAGTACCTATACTTAGTTATCTATGGGATAGCATGTTCCGTTATGCCCAGCACCGACACGCTCATCTGTCCAGCCGAAGAAAGTTGTTCCCCACTCCTTGCACTTGCTCTTCCAATCAGCATCGTCAATCTCATCTCCATTGCAAGTCTCTCCATCAAATTTCGCCTTGATCTTGTCAGTTACGTCTCAATATACAATCAATTGAATACTCACGATATCCTTGTACTGCTCGCAGACTTTCTTAGTAACGTTGGGGTTTGTCAACCACCAAGCATCACTGGCATTCTTGATGTGCAGACAGCAGTTGTGCTTGCTGTCGTCCGCCGGCTCCTGACTTTTGAGACGAGTTAGTGAGGGTCTCGACGCGTGAGAATGGTTAAACAAACGCCTGGACAGCTCCGACAAGGAGAATTGAAAAGACAAGGGACTTGACGGTCAACATGGCGATTGTTGTGTAGATAATCAATGGAGATGTTGAATAGTACAAGAACCGTAGAGGTAAAATAGGTATTTAATACTCCAGATTAGACCTGTTATCCTAGTAATAACTCGGCAGTTATATCTTGTGCATTGGCCACTTACTAAGTATATCCTCCAATCGGGTCTAGTCCTGGTAGCTTCCATGATCTTGTCCCCATATTTCATTTTACTCAATGGTACTCTGGCAAACTCTATGACGTTGAAAGCTGCCCAGAGCTTTCTCCGCAGCCAGGCTACATCGGACTTGCTCACCGCCGCACCATATATCAAACGTCGTCTTCCGCCACAAAATTCAATGCATAAAGGACCGTTATCAATAGTTATTCAAGACACAGGCCTGACAAGCGAAGCCTTGTTCGTCAGTGTGGGAAATTCCATCAATATTCGAGGGTGGAAGACTTTTCGATGGATTCTGGACAGATGCATGGGGCTGGCTACCCGTACTCACTCATTGCTACATGAGAAAGCTGTTGAATCAGAACGGAACGCGTGTGGTGACATTTCAGGAGCATCGAATTTCTCAATCTTGTCAGACCAGGGGATCCCGTTTTGTGCTCCAAAGCTTTGGATGGTGATAGCAGCTGCCTTGTTTGCACGGACTACCGCACTCTTGATATCCCGCCTCCCCACAGTCTTCTGTCGAACATACTCCGAGGCGTAAGTTCCCGTGAATGTATCCCTGCGATGATAGTTAGAAATGACTCGCAAGTCCTATTGTAATGTAAGACGTACCCTGCACCAGTAGCGTCTTTGACCTTGACATTAAAGGCCGGACAATGACCGCTCCCATCCTGATTCGCATAGAATGCACCCTTGACTCCAAGCGTGATGACCACGTTAGTCACGCCAAGCAACAGGAACTCTTTGGCAACGATAGGCCAGGTGTTCTGATCGACTTCGTCTCTGTCCCTTCTAGACATGATGGCAGCCTCTGACTCGTTGACTAACAAATGTGTCCATGCATGTTACATGAGCCATCTTCTTTGTTCTCTAATTGAGGGGTAATAAACTCACCGGTCTTGTTTCTTTGTTCGCTGACGCGCTGGGCTGTACACGTCTCTGAAAACCCCATATTCTCATCGTTTCTTTGTACATTCCGCACATAAGCTTACCGGTGCGAAGTCAGGACTCTAAGAACATTACACCATCAAAGGACAATATGGACCATACCTGTCCGTCCAGTATGGTAACTCCTCAACTGCCTTGCCATAGCTATCGTTTCAGATATACGGTGGCCAAGATGTTCCAGCCCTAGCTATCTTTAGAACTTGTTTTTTATTACAGAATGCATACTGCCTAATAATAAGGTTTCCATCTTGAGTTACACTTTTCAAGCACTATCACTCCTATACTCACATGGGTAGAACACTGTCAGTAAAAATTAAATTCACCCCAAGTTAATATTATCAGCAGTAAAAGCTATTATCAGCGCCTTTCTAGGGGACGGTAGTACTGGCCTTTTACAAGTTCTCGACTGCAGTAATTCCAAACTTACACAGCTATTAAGAAGTAGGTGAGCAATAATCTCTTTTGCTCCTCGTTTGTTCTAGATCTAGCATTGTCTTGCTTGATATCTCTTCCTGCCCGGCGCCATGATAGATTGGGTTAGTCAGCGGGATCAACCGACGGAAAGAGCGAGTTTCTTTGAGCTAAGTCGTTTCGGGCTAGCGTGGGACTGGCATGCCTCTTATCGATAAGCGAGACTACAAAACTTTGCTAATTTGGACTCGGTGCCACGGTGAGTGAACGAAATGAGGTATTCCTCTATGTAACTCAATAACAGCCTCCCTGTGTGGCGTCAACGGTCCCTCCCAGAAACTTAATTAGACTCCATAATGTACATACGGCACCCAAAGAGGTGTTCTGGCGACCTTATCATCGCACAAGACGACATCCCGCTCACCTCTAAGCTCAGCTCTTGCCCTTTCGTCAACTAGCCACTTATCCCTCAGAATATAGGTAGCTTGACGCAGTGCTTCAGCGATAGATCTGTCATGGAATCCTCTCTGGCCCAGAACCTTGTATATGATCCCCGCCATGTCCACGCACAAAGCATCATCCACCTCCCAAAGCGTTCCAATGACATGTCGGAATCCCGATAATTGAAAGGCGCTCGTAAGATTGAGACTCTCATCGGCTAGCTTTTCGTCTAAGCTATCACCCGTCTTACAAGCGTAGAGGTAAGCGAGGAACGGTGCGCTAGAGCGAAGATTGGTATCAAGTAGGCTCCCTACTGTGAGAGGGTGATCTTGCCAGTCTTCGAGGTAGAGGAGGCTATTCAATGGGTCGGATTTCGTGCTACCGTGACCTGCGAAATGAAATACATGGCATTCCTGGAGGGCTGCTATTGTCTCGGCTTTCCGTGGTTGCGGACGTTGTACTGGAAGTCCTGCCAAATGACACATCGACTCGACGACTTTGACCTCTGCATCTGGGTATTGTAACGAGCTCTGTCCTTTGGTCTTGTTCATGGCCATAACAACAACATGACTCGTGGAACTGAGATCGGTCTTTTCGTTACGTGCCTGACGAGTATCGATAATGGCTTTGATTGAAGACGCGTAGGACGATATCACTCTATCCAGTGTAGTGCTGCCCCCAGAATCTAGGTGATAGCCGGCTGCATGGAAAGGGAATTTGTTTAGCGGTCCTGTAGGAATCCACCACATTCGAGGCAAGTTCGCTTCCGGTGAGGGTCTATTAAGACCAAGAGCTTTCAAAACCGGCTCCACTACAGCATCCCAGAGCCACTCCAGTGTTTCGAGAGAATGGAGACTCTGAGATCGTTGAGAGATCTCATCCTTGGATAGCCTTGGGAGGAGCAAAGCTCGAAAACCAGTTTTCTCAACGAGAAGGGCGTCGCATCTATGGGAGCTCACATTGATCATGACAATGGGACCTTCCTCAGCAGCGGCACGCATTTCGGCGTCAGCAGCTGGTAGAAGAAACCGCTCGTGACCAGGAATTGCCCGAAACTCGTTCAAGACGCTCACCATCTGTCGACTAGCCCAGTGACGGCTGTCCGTCCCAAGACTTTGGGATGGACCAAATGTTGTATTGGTAGTCATCATGCCATCTGTTACGGCTGGTAAGTCAAGCACAGTACGGAGTTCGTAGAAAGACTTGACCAAGTCAGGATGCTCCTCACGAATGGAGGAAAGATCGGTCCGTAGGTCACGGAGCGAGCCAGCTAACAGGCCACGTCCAGATTCGAGAAGTTGAATAGCAGCAGAAGCTCCTTGTCCTGTGTGTAGAGCCACAGCGGCCGCATCAGAGGCGAGACCTGAGATCTGAGAAAGAATGACTTTCTTATCAGTGGACGCTAGTGAGTTGGGGGCCGATAGAGGGATCAAGTCGATAGTTGTTTTCGCGATTTCGTAAGCTCGTTGACCCCGACGAAGAATCTCTGGGGTCGAGAGAAGGTACCGACCGGCGAAGATACGATAGGTAGGAAGAGAAACTGGGGACATCAAGGCCTCTTCGTAACAGCGCATGGACTCCACTTTGTCTTCTTCCAAGCCGGTATGGAGAAAACGAGAGTCCAGGTGGTGTCCCAAATTATTGAGTAATCCTGCTCTACCAGGATAGTCATCAGAAGTCGCCTCCACTGCTTCTCTGGCTGTCATTGTGGCCCCTTCCAAGTCATCTAACTCATTCGTGTTCATGTATCGGTGATCTAGAGAGCGGCTGAGGTTAAACAACCATGCCGCTCTCTCGGAGTAGCCTACATCAACCATCTTAACAGCTTCTTCGCCCACATTAATGGACTCGTCTAGGTCCTTTATGTCGTTGGTCTTCAGGAATCGGCTGGTGAGTTGGACGCCGAGGTTGCTCATCAAGTTGGGTCGCTCAGAATGGCCGTCGGGACATGCTTCAATTGCCTCACGGGCAGTGCGAATGGCCTCGTCAAGGTCAGCCATACCCGCATCCAAGTCTGGGGATCGACTGAATCGATAGTAAAGATGAGCACTGAAGTTGTTCAATCGCAAGAACCGATTAGCATTACCACCAGATGTGGCTTTGACCGATCCTCTAGAAGCATCAATGGCCTCATGAAGATCTGCTATTGCGCCAAACTGCTGATATCGCGTGCACAAGACCACCGCAAGGGTACTCAATTGTGCTGCCCGCTCCGGATGCTTATCGGAGGTTATATCAACAACCTTTCTTGCGAGACTGATGGCCTCTTCTAAGGCTTCCGTCGAACCTGTGCGTGAGAACTGGGTACTGAGTTGCAAAGCAAGGTTATGCAGTAGTATTGGCCGGTCCCGATGGCCTTCCACTGTGGATTCAAGAGCCTTCCTGGCCACCTCAACAGATTCATCCAAGTCTTGCATCTCTCCAACGCTTGCGAAACGTCTTCCTAATTGAAGGCTGAGATTCTTCAGGTATCTAGCCCGGTTTGAGTTCTTGACGGCAGTCAATTCGACTGCTCTTTTGGCGACTACAACAGACTCTTCCAGATCCGCCACGCTTCCTCGTGCTGCGTATCTATCGCCCAACCGTACACTGAGGGAGTTCAGAAAGACCCCGATATCTGGACTGCCATTGGGAGTAGTTTTGATAGCATCTCGAATCACCCGTACGGCCTCTTCAAGGTCCGTCACTTCTCCTAAAGCTGCGTATCGGTCGCCAAGCAAAACGCAGAGGTTGTTCAATCGTGTGGCACGTTCTGGATCACGATCAGGAGTTATTCCAATTGCTTGTCGGCTAACATGGATAGCCTCTTCCAAGTCTTCAAGGTTTCCTTGAGCAGTATGTCGAGCTCCTAAGCAAGCTGCTAGTGTCGAGCCACTCAGCCTGATCAGGATGGTCTTCGGCACCCAGTGTACCGGCTCCCATGGCGATGTCAATAGATTCCTCGATATCGCTCTCTTTACCCAAATGAGAGAAACGGTCGTTCAGCTGCTTGCTCAGGTTGATAAGCCGTGTTGGTCTGTCAGCATGATCTTCTGGAGTTCCTTTGATAATCTCTCTTGAGGTGTTGATGGCATTTTCTAGGTCCGTAATAGCTCCAGTACAGGAGAAGCGCTCCCTCAAATGCACGCTGAGAGTGCTCATATAATCCAGACGGCATGGGTCATCGGAAGAGGTTTCCTCGATTGCTTGTTTTGCAACTCCAACTGCTTCGTCCAGGTCTGCGGGGACACCACATTGAGAGAATCGGTCACCTAAGTATATACTGAGAGAATTCAGCATTGGTCCTAAATCGGGTACTTCTTCTGGATCCTTGGTCGTGGCTAGTGAAAGTGCCATTCTTGCAAGGGTGATAGCTTCGTCTATATCTCGAGTCTCAGCCAGTATTGAAAATCGGGCGGCCAGCAACGAACCGAGACTCTCGAACAACTCTCTCTCCAAGTCGAGACCAGTGGCTATCCTTGAAGCACTCCTCGTGCTTGAAATTGCTATTTCAAGGTCGGTTAACTTTTGAGTGTTCGAGAACCGGTGGGCGAGAAGGGCTGCTAGTTGGTGTGCATACTCGCGCATATCTGGATCATCGGAGCCCGTTAAATCGATGGCTTCCTTGATGCCCTCAACCGCGTCATCCAAATCTGATATGTCCGCCGTGATCGAGAATCGTCTGTCAAGTCGAAGAGCAAGATTTTGCAAGAGCACTGGCCGGTCAGGATCCTCCTTTGGAACGATTTTAATAACTTCCTTGGCCAGATCAATGGCCTCGTCCAGATCAGAAACTGACTCCGTATGCATAAATCGAGTATAGAGAAAGGCCCCAAGGCTGTTCAGCCACTCCATCCGATGTGGACTAGTCCTACTAGGTGGATGATCAATGGACAGCCTGGTGTTGGCGATGGCCTCGTTGAGATCGCGAATTTCTTTCGTCATAAGGAATCGGTCATTCAATAAGAGGGAAACCTCGTACAGACGCTCAGAATATTTAGGATTTTTAGCAACAGTCTCATGAACCGCCTGTTGTGCAACGACGATTGCCTCATCCAGGATATCCATATCACCTGTCCTTGAGAACTTGTTACCTAAAAGGTGTCCAAGAAAGCTCAGACATTCTGCCCTATCATGGTCGAGGTATGAGAGACATTTTGTAGCTTGCTTGGCCAAGTCAATCGCGTCGTCTTGATCTACGTCCTCCTCAGTCACGGAGTAACGGTCGTTTAACAGAGTTGCAAGATCATATAGCCGCCCAGCTCGGTCGAGGCGGTCGTCAGCAGTGAGACCAAGATGTTCTCGTGCCTCCGAGATACGAATATCAAGCTGTAGCATTTCTGACTCGTCCATAGTGGTAGATAGTGCTTCTCAGTGTTTTGAACTAGGAAGAGATGGTTGCTGCGGTATTTGTTTGGTTGGGTATGGTCAACATTGGAACAAATCAGGCTGGAAATTTACAGGTTGCTGCCTACAGCGGAATTGCTGACATGCCAAGACTGATCACTAGCAAATTCAGTTGTCGCCCAACCAAAGACAACCCTTGTCAGGGTTGCTGACTGCATAAGTATCGCCAACCAAGCAGATACGTACTGAATCAGACTCAGGCCTGAACCGTACGTGTTGGCATGCTAGGCATGCTCCGCCGCGAAATACCGGCGAGTTAAAGAAATCTTGTTGGTTAATTGTCGCGGAGACAGCGCGGATATTTCTCATTGAGCAATCAATGATATGCTAAACGAATATCGCATCTTATTATTTGCTCCGCATCTCCTTTGTACATATAAACGAGACCAAGCTAGTTCCCGCACTTTAGAGCCACAAGTCTGAGAAAATATATTTTAGCGGGAACTCAACGCAAGAAACTTCTATCACCACCAATATCCATTCTACAATCAATCTGCTCCACTTTCCATTATACCGGACCATGACAGTAACTAAGTCAGATGTCGATGATCCCAGTCACAAACCGCGGTTTACTTATGCTGAAGTACCTCTAGAAAATGACTATATCCGTCTAGTATCTTTTGCAAGCTGGTCAGAGGATGTCGCAGATACTAAACAGAGACTGAGAATTTTTGCCAGGTTGACAAGCTACCATGCACTTTCCTACAGATGGGGGGCGCCCATTATCGAAGCTCACCCAGACTCAACGGCCGGTGAGAAATGTGCGTTCCTTCCCCCTTTTTAGGGTTTGCAGTAGATCTAATAATATGATGTCTGCATTGCGCACTTAACAAAACGATGGTTTTCATCACGAGGTACGTTAATTCGGATTTTGATAAATCTGCCTCGCCCAAAGTCTCACAGGGTGTCGAATTTTGTCCTTACTAAAGTATGTACACTGATTTCTTAGGATAATCGGCCTTCAGGCAGTCGTTAAACTTAGCAAAAGAACTCTGAGAAGATGTTGTCTGAAAGCTACCAATCCGGTACAAAACACGGGGTCGGTCCAAAGGTTCGTAGAGGACAAGTCCCGACACAATTCCTTCGGAGCGGTGGCTCATAGCACACTCTTGATGCAAAAGTGGAAGTACAAATACAGAGCCAGTGGCAGCTTTTGATAAGATCCTAGTCCTTGAGATTCCACTCGAAACCCCATCTTGACTGGCCGCGGTAGAGTCGAGGTGAGAAACGACCTTGTTTCTATTTTCGTCCTCTTCGTCCCAGAAAATAATTCCTGACTCCAAGTCCTTGGCTGATATATTATTCATGTCGAAGTACCCATGTCTCCCTTTCCGCAATTGACGAGATGACCATAAATCGTGATGGCGCCACCATGTAGAATTCCGAGTGGATTACCCTTGTCGGCTAGGGATAGTTTGACATCGGCGACAATGCTGCATTGATGAGTGGTGACTGTTTGTGCCAACTTCGACCACCCGGTTGGTTTCAAATGGTCGTTAAGGTCGAAGGGACCATCTATTGACATCCAGCTCCATGAAGGCGCTTTATAGTCATTTGATCGCGATGTCTTGCCCCCAAAGAAGCGGTACCACAAGAGCGCCTGAGGTAAATGGGACTGCCACATGCCAGCCACGTATTCCTTTTGAATCTGGTGAGCTTGGCCAAACATCTTAGGCATACCTGAGAAAGCAATTATCCGGTCCTTGGATTCTCTAGTCAGTCCCGTACCAGCATACTGCTTGATAAGATCCCACCAGAGGCTTTGTGAAAGGGTTGAATTTTCCCCGGAATAGGTGTCTTTCATCGAGTAAGCATCTCTGACGTAGTCCTGGTAGGTTGTACCCTCAATGCCATGTGGGAGCATCTCACACGCTAGCATCTGGCGGCAATGCCACCAGAGCTGCATACGTCCGAACACCAGAGACCGTTTTGAAAGATACCATTCCTGGAAGACCCATCCCCGCTTGCGCAAGGGAGATTCTTTGACGTCAAGTTCATAAGATTTATCGCAGACCAGGCGGACCTTTACCAAACTGCCGTCGAATCCTTTGAGAGTGATGTAGGCGGGTAATATGAGGTCGGTATCGCGGGAGCCAAAGCTGGCTTCCGTGGGGCTCGCTGACCCTTCCATGCAAATGTTCAACTCGCAGTTGCCATATACAGAGCCCATCTCGGCTGCTTGGTCGTTCCAATCTTCTTCCGAATCTTGGATGATGCATAAAGAATCGATCCAGATATAAGAGAACCCTAGATCCAAACAAGCTAAGATAGCTTCTTGGAACGTTTTTGGAAGATCTGATGTAGATATATGTCTCTATAGGGCACTTTCGTTTTGTTTAGTCAACGTTAGCGGGTTTTCACCACCCCAACGATGAGATGGAGCAACATGGTTCACTTGATATGCTATTGGTAGATCTCTGGGAAGGATGAGCTGCAAGATATTTGAGTCCAGGATACGTATCAACCTTTTTGGTCGAAAGTCACTATCTCTTGACTTGCAGTGAACGTGATCCTGCTAGCAGTTTTTGATCCAGTTGGACGCCAGAACGCTCATTTATGAAGCATGGAAACGGGGATTCTTTGGTGGCTGGTCGCAAGTGGTTTCTGTCTGCATTAACGAACCGCTGAAGTAGAGAATATAGGATTACTGACCCGTATCTTGCGAGGCAATAAGGCTCAGGTCACAAGGAAGCCCATCATAAATGTCGATCCGTTTATGATTCAATCGAATTTGTAGTGCAAGTTTCTTGTAATTGCCGTCCGGTAGGCCCCATCTTGTTCCATCAAAAGCAACCTGAATCCCTAACACCAGTTGTTCTGGCAACTTTGAGACTGAAGTGGGCCCCATGGTGTATGCAAGCCATCTGCAAATGTAGCATTGGCTCTGAGCCGCTAAGAAGTCTTCTCGGGAAGGCGAACCGCTCTTTAGACCATCTAAGTTGTGTAACAAAAATCCCTCTGCTAGGACGTCGTTGCAAGAGGAGCAAAGTGTCAGATTACTGCACAGGGATGGCATCATCGAATGGGGCAGGGGATCACTGGTGCTCGTGGATCATGAACGTGCGATTTTCGAGTGAAAAGTTGGCATAGGGATCTTTTCGCTAATGCAAAGGACCACCCGACTTATAGTAACTTGATGTTGCAAGGATCATTTAATCGCTCAAGTTTATGACCCAGACCTAGTCACACCATCTGCTAAACCTTTCTTACTGCATTGCACTCTTGCCGCTTCATTCGGGATACAGTTCACTCAAACACCGGATTCGATAGTCGATTAATCTAGAGGTCATGCTCCCTAAGTTGTTTTTGGTGTATCCACACTCGACTTTTGGCATCCTTCAAATATAGTAACATTAATTGACCTTTAAATTATTATCAATCGTTCCTATCTCAGTGTCAGTATCGGGAGTTCTTTTGGTATCGCTGAACAAAGCGGTGATGTTGCAATTTCTTGCCTTTACGCCGGTGTTATACTCAACGGTTCTTGACAGGACATCAGATCAATGCTATTTCACAAACCCTCTGGTAATCCGTCCGCGTCTTACTACCCCGCCTTGCAAGTTGCTCGGACCTGAATTAATGAGTGAGTAATGGCTTCTGAGGGCTACAAAACACACTGCAGAAATGAGCGCGGTGCTCTGACTAGTCTAGTGACTGCATGTTATGCGTTGTCAAAGGGGTTACAAATATGGAGCCGCTTCCCGTTTCGTTGATGATAGGGTCAACCTGCCCCGGCGAAGATCAAGTCGTGGTAAAGTGCTAGGTAATCGATCTCAGGTTTGTGAGGGGCTAATTAAGTCAGTCAAGAATGGGATTTAGTCCTGTTTATAGATAGGATTGCAGCATGACGTTTTAACCAGCCAA
Source organism: Fusarium coffeatum (assembly GCF_003316985.1). Lineage (NCBI taxonomy): Eukaryota > Fungi > Ascomycota > Sordariomycetes > Hypocreales > Nectriaceae > Fusarium > Fusarium coffeatum. The sequence goes on from NW_022157847.1 coordinate 107,938, forward strand.
TCGTTCCAGCACACGTTTATGCGGTCCCAGGTCTGTCAGCCTCTTTTCGTCTCTTGGCAAGTTCCCTGCACTCATTGACGATTGCCGCCCAGTGGAGCCTTCCTTCGTGTGCCATTTGTCGGACTTGACCCTTCCATTGTCCCAGTCTCCCCCGGGTAGTGACATAATACAACGCAAAAAGAGTCACAATGCCAGCGACAGAGAGCACAGCCCACCAGAACAGTGCGTCGTAGATTCCAGACAGCGGCTCAGTGTTCATAGATAGAATGGCTGCAAGAAGGCTTGGAGGTACGAATGAGGAAGCCAACACTGTTAACTTCGATGTGTTTCGTGCATCTTCGAGGCCGATCGCGGAATTGACAACAGCACCGAGATTGGTCACTCGCTGTTCCGCGCTATTCAAATACGATAAAATAGACTCAAAGTCCTCTTTGAAAGTCATATCTGTTTCAGAACTTTTTCTCTGCTTCTGGAAATTCTCAACTTGACGCATATTCCTTTTGAATGTATCGATAGACTGAAAAGTCCATCGCCGCCAGAAATGCAATTTCTGCAGGCTTTGCTCGCGACTGTCTGAATCCGGGAAGAACCCAGGGTTTCCGATACCCCAGTCAATTTGATTGAGGCGAGTGTTGATGAAATCAGTAAAGATAAGCCACTCAGCACAGAATAGTCGTAGCATGGCCTCAAATGGTTTCCTGCATGGGGAGGATTCACCTGACGACTGGCATACTGGAGTATGTTGAGCCCAGAAAATGAAATCATTGAACAGGCTGGCCTGCAGATCTTCGGGCCTATCATTTGCCTCTCCTGGCTTCGGACGCCGCAACGACGGTGGGATATGCGAAAGATCCTCTCTTAGTCCTCGATCGGAAGGAAACTCTGGGAAAGGATACCAACTCGCATATCCCCGCCAAAGAGGGTACCCAGCTCTTAACGTCGGGTCCAAGAGAATCACACCTATCAAAACCGAAGTCAACCAACAGAGTCATTTGTGCCTAGTGGATGGGACTCACCAATGCTAGATTGCCGCCAGAAAGCCATGCGACTGCGTATGTGTCCGACCCTTCCATTAACAACTCTTTTGGGTTGCGTTCGTACATCCTTATCCCAGAATATCTCATTGTTGTCGGCATCCATACGCCGAAAGACATTCCACTGGTCGATTTCCTTCTTTGCATCGTCGAATTCTTCTTGGTCAGAGAAGTACCGGGACCGGATCAGACGGAGCTGAAACCAGTCTCGTTTCCTCGCGTCAAGATCAAGTATTGGTGGTTCTCGCCAACGGTCTCTTACATTGTTCCATGCGTAATCAATAATATGCGCACGGAAAAATCGAGGGTCGATACCGAAAGTTGATCCCAATATCTCAATAACCTCGGATGACAGGTCTTCGACTACAAAGAGATTGAAATGGGCTGCGATATTGCTAGCTTTAACACTCTCAGCCTTTCGCAAGAGACTCTCAGCGTTGAGAATGGGGTCAGAATCTGTTACTTCCCCGTCATGATATTGCAATAAAGTGACGTTGACTCGTTGTGACCGCTGCCTTTGCGTTTCCCTCTTGTCCGCTTGACGGGGTCAGTCACCAACGGTCCACTGCGGATTATCGATAATACTTACTGATGCCATTCTGCACGTATGTATACCGTTTTGTATCAAGCAAATCGATTTCTCCTGGAAATATCTGCCATCTCGTTGGTATCGTTCCGACTCCCATGAAGTCTGCCAAAAGCTCAAGTTGTGGCCACATTGGGATGAGATTTTTGACGTGTTCCAGATATCTCCCTCCTACATCATCGCTAAATTTATTAAATCACTTTTAAAGTATGAAGTAGGATAGATTGTTACTTACCTTTCCCAACAGTCGTCGTTGTCTTTAAGCTTCTGAATCACTTCGTGTCTAACGTCATCCTGATATGCATCGCCAAGCTGACAATCAGTCAAACGCATGATGTCAAGTGAAGGATAGTGCTCTGAAATGCCGACTTATGACAACTATTAGTGATAATATTTGATTTTTTCTTCTCCATGCCCAATTGAACATCTCCGATTTATACTGCGTATGTGAGATTAGATTCGGGGCTCAGACAATTGGCCATGGTAAGGGACCAATGGTGATGAGGTCAATCAAACTTAGCAAAACAGTAAACCCAGTGCCTCTGCCGATCTATCAAAAATTGGAACTGACAATGCAGATCTATCACCAGTCGTCGTCAAGGCTTTCAAGGTTTTGATTTGGATGGATAAGTTAAGCTGCATACCAGATCAGCCTCACTTAGGCCTATGGGTCAGCTTAATGGCTCTACAGAGTGGCAAATATCCCCGTCTGATACACAACACTTCGCTACCGAGAGAACCAGGATCTTTGCTCTTTCAGCTCATGTCATCATTGGAATAGTGATCCGCATTGAAACCAACTGACGTAGTAGACCAGGTTATCCTTACTCTGTCTGCGGTGGCTTAGGCAGGGTTTTCTGTCATAAGATCATAGCGTACATAAAGCCCGTACCCGACGCTAGAGGATCTGCATCGCAGCGGGCCGAGGTAGACAAGGAACTCAATTTTGCAAGGTAGCGCCGGTCAAATTGCATGATCTGAGGTTTCGGCTGCTAGTTTAGGCGACATCGGCAGGTAACGCTCTTAGGTCGCACAGCCTTACGGCAATGGGCAGCTACAGTCTGTTGCTTAACTCTTGCTAGAGGTGGAGCCTCTACAGCTAGTCAGCGAATCTATAAGCAGTAGAAGCATATCTTACAAATACCTCTCAAACATTTTGCTTGTCGTATTGCAGACAACATGCCATGTCGGGCGGCCTACACACGTGTGGGTGTGTCTTGGTGGGGAAAAGGGACATTTTTCGGTCGCGAGGGCGGTCATCCGGGCAGTACCAGCGACGGAGTGGTCACGTCCATGCAACAAGAAATTGCCAACCAAGTGCCATTGCGTGGCTGGCTGTGAAGGGCAGTAAGGAGCCAAATAGTGAAAACTGCATTCTGTGCAGTCAGACGGAAACCATTTCCCAAGAGCCGGGCGCCTATCTACCCGGACATCCTGACGCCATGCAGATACGAGTCACCTTTGGCTGTCCTTAGCACACTCATGCATCATGAAATGACAGGCGCTTTGATAGGTAGGTCACAGCAACACTGCACATCAATGCTGCTAACCTAAACGGGAAGCTTTGCGATTGGTTACATCCATTTGATAATACTCTGGCAACCACTGCGCAGGCGACCCTTACAAAGTGGAGTGCTACGGCCATGCGGTATGCGGCATGGTAACTTGGCCTCTATGGGCCGACCATCTAGGCTTTAGTGTTTAGATAAACGACACAGTAATAAGAAGAGTATGAGAGACTAGTTCAAATTATCTGCATTAAAGAATGTTTACAGGTCTCATTTTCTGTCGATGTATTACTATCGCTTTGACGAGGAGATGGTTAGCCAACTTTGTCTTAGCACGAGGCCGACCTCGCTCGATGGGACTTTAACGGCTTGGCTCAAAGTGGCTAGGCTACTTATCTCTTTTCAAATCCATCAGCGTGGTCGGTAATCGCCCAGATCCGAGCTTATCAGCACGTGAGCAGAAGAGACCAGGAAGGGTATCCCTGCTGCTGTCGTTTGCGTTGAACCGGGCTTGCAAACAGACGATCAAGGGGGTCCCCCTGCTTCTCGCTTAGATATGATTGGGTTAAGAAGAATTAAGATCAGAGCTATAGCTCTCCACTCTTGGAAAATATCGTTGCTTGGATAACCGCAAATCGAGGACTTTATGCTCCAGGGTAAGCGCGCTGACAATAAGCATCCATAGTGGTGATTTTAAACTACCACTATGTGAGTATTGGTATCTGATCTTGGCTTACTTGAAGTTCTCTTCGATAGGAAATCTGAAGACCTAACGTCACCACAGAGGATGCGAAGCGCGACTCGGTGCAAATTGATCGAGCTGATTTTCAGGCAAACATGTCGTTGAGTCAAGACCCTGAGAATGGAGGAACGAAACATTTCACTTCCATAGAACGGGTTAGCAATGCAGGGAGAGCTGGTTTCTCCAAGACGATTGGTGCGTGTCTCAAACAGCCATCTTCTAGATTCCAGGCACCATCAAGAGGTTGGTCTCCACCAGGCCACATTCAATAATCCCAGCGCAAAATCGATAATTTACAAATCTAGGTTGAAACGATCCACGCTATGATTTCTGTAGAAGAAATTAATTGATAGAATAGGAGAAAAGAGTTATCACTTTAAAATTGGGGAAACGTTCATTTGTGCTTTGCCGATCTCTCTCATTCCATCCTCTTTCCCAGATCGGTGTTAATACCATCAAGATCTCACAGCAAGTCCTCCAGCTTTTGGCGCTTTGCCATCTTGCTGCTGCTTCGTTGTTTGGTTGAGATACCTGGCTATCCTCGCAATTATATTCAATAGCCAAATACCAGATCGTCAGTCCATCAATACAGACTACCGATCTACAAATTGAAACCTAGTCCCCGCTAGAGAATGGACCTATATCTATGACTCTATGACTTCTATTAAAATCCTCCTCCATTTGACAAATCCAGCGAATCTGCTGGCGAGCATTCTTCCTCAGTTCTATTCCCAGTTGTGCCAAATCCCAGCGTATTCTAAACATGGCCTCATCATCCCCATAGTCCACCTTCGCTTCTGTACTGTCTCGCCCTCCTGTGTCTATAAGATCCGGATATAGTGATTGCAACGCACCGGATGGCGTTGATGCTGTTAGAGCAACCCTGCTCCGTCGTGTAGTTAACGAGCCTGGGTAGTCCCTGGCACGAGAACGAACTCTGCGTGTCAATGCGCTGTTGTGGCCTGTGACGTTATTCGTGGTGTCTCGTTTTCTTTTATGCCGATTAGGTGACGGGGTACTGGTTGTTCTGTGTATGCCGGAAGATTTTGAAGGTTCTGTGTGCTGGTGAAATCCATGCGTAGTAGGCGGAGAAATCTTGGTCTTGGGGATCGATGCTGTTGATAAGCGTGGACCCATTTGCGACTGGTTGTGGGGGGCTTGGCTTTTTGTCATTTCAGAGTCTCCGATTGCCTATATATTCAGACTGTGCTTCCAAAATGATCTTGTTTGCATCTAACGGACTTGTGTAGGGATGGATTTCTATCTACTGTAGATCTGATAGTGGCCAAAGTAAGTTGTGAATTGCATTGAAAATCTGTGGAAGTGGTATGATGGCCCTTTCTGATATATTATTTGGCTGTCTCAATTGTATAAGAACAATTCAGTTTTTCCATCACTAAACAGTAAGCACGGGACTTGCAGTAACTTGCCTTTGGATGTCATCCGTTGTCATAAGGGCGGTCTCGAACTTCAGCACATATGTAAGGCAACCTCTTCATGACCTGCCGTCCGAAAAACAGCGGCATCTAGGCTTTGGTCGCAAGGGTTGCAAACGTGTGGTTGGTCCGGATATAGCCTTTTGTGGCTCAGCCTTTTTCTTTTTATTCCAGAAGGGTGTCATAAGTCATGGTGAATATTGAATGATTGTTGATTCTAGACTGGTCCAAGGCGCCAATGGATGCTCCTCACGATATGATTGGCTGGCGTCTTCTTCCGGGTCTCAGCCACCCGGAGCATTTAAACCTGGCTCTAGAATGGGGCTTGCGACCTTGAACTTTAAAGTCTTGCCTAAAGCAGTAAGCCGGTCAACGGAACGGAAGTACATAATTACGGTTGAAAAGACAGTAGGGTATGTAAGCTTGTGGGCACAGGACAGTCATAAGTTCATCATTGAGACAGCTGTTTAACACCGCCGGCGAGCCGAAAAAGCACTAAACTTGCACAAGAAACGACCATAGCTATGATGCTGCGTAGAATGGATATCATACGAACCAGATAGAAGAAGGTCCAGCGATAGGTGCAAAAGTCAAACGTTCCAAAAGTAAGATTAGTAAGACGCTGTGTCAAACAATGGCGACCTAAAGGTAAAAAAGAAACTAGATTCAAGAGCTTTGCTAAGCGACATAACACTTAGTAAGGTAGTTCCTCCTCGGCACGGTGTTATGCCTCGTAGCAATGTATATATCTCTGCGGAACCAGGCTTTGGATACTCATTGTTGAGTCTTATCTGTATCTGTCTCGGAGAGGATAAGAGTGTTTAGTGATGCCAGTAGCAATGCGACGGTAATATTCTCCCTGCAAAGAATAACATCGACGACGCGATTGTATTTGTTAAACCCGACTATCGAGCTGCCACTGCAGTCCTTAGAAGCAAACTACTGAAATTCCAAGACAAAGGATGTGCTATTCCAGGACTCCTATTTATCCACGAATCAGAGATTTATAATCGATATGCCTCACTATATAGATATGTTGGACAATGTACTGCAGTCGAATAAGAAAAGAGATGACATCCCAGAGTCTTCTAAGGCACATGTTTTAAAGGGTCGATTAGCCCAGGCTATCTACAGAAGCTTCACAACAACACGTCGACATCATCTTTAGAGTGTGCAGTGGAGATATCTGGAAGAATGAACGTTCGCTACCTAGTCGTTACTCAATTGGATTATTGCGAATCGCTCCAACCAAATACTTACTAGCACCCCTAGACATATTCATCTACTTGCATGCTTGATACTAATATATGAAATATCCACCAGTTGGAGAGAATGTTGCAGAGGATCATAGTGGTTGATGGACAGAAGTTTACCGGTCCTCCAATAGTGGAGATGGCGTCATTATTCTATTTGCTAACACTATTACTACTTGGCTTGCGAAACCATGTACCCTATTTCGGAACGCACGTTTTATCAGTACTTATCTATAAATGCCACCATCGGCATAGATAGGCATTTGCTTCTATGTTGCAATAGTCTTTGCATATTGCACCTGTATGACCTGCCAATGGGATGTGATTGATTTGACCCATGCCATTTTGTGCTCCTATGACGTGATCTTAGGGTAGTATTGTAAGGAGGGGATAATTGTATATCTAGAAACCTCATCTGCTGTTGAATAGAATCCTGTCGGTTTGAGAATCTATACTAAGAGACTTGTTCACTCTGCACAGAATGGCTCCAGCACCAATTGATCCCAGTATCCAAGATGTCGCCCCACCCATCAAGGACACTCTCGCCTTACCAGACGCTGCCAAACAACGTCTCGAAAAATCTGGCGTGGATCTCTCACAAGGATATCCTTACCGTCCGTCTCGCCCTTTGTACTTAGACGATGTTTACAAGATTCGCGACAAGCCTCGTGATCATGTTGATGCAGGTGCGCGCGCAGGCAAGTCAAAGAAGAGTCTTCTGTCTGCTGCGACAAAGGTCACAGATCTCACGGCTTATATCGGAACCGAGATTGAGGGGTTGCAGCTAAAGGATCTTACCAATCAGCAGCGCGATGAACTTGCTCTTTTGATTGCGGAGAGAAGTGTTGTTTTCTTCAGAGACCAGGATCTCTCGCCACAGCAGCAGAAGGAACTCGGCGAATGGTATGGCGAAGTTGAAGTTCATGTGAGTACCGACACTGCCAATGATGTAGTCGGAAACTAACAATGATACAAGCCGCAGGTGCCTCAGGTTCCAGGCCTGTCAGGCGTGAGTGTTCTCTGGCCGGATCTCCAAGCGACAGAGCGTCCTGCCAGTTTCCGCCAGCCAGGAGGAGCATCCCGTTGGCACACAGACTTGGTCCACGAAAGACACCCGGCAGGTATCACACACCTCCATAACGACACTGTCCCCTCCGTTGGCGGTGATACACTATGGGCCTCTGGCTACGCAGCATATGAAAAGCTCTCGCCAGGATTTCGAAAGATCATCGATGGCCGCTTGGCTGTTTACAAGTCAGCGCACCCATACCTTGACCGCGATCATCCTGAACAGGGTCCCAAGTATGTTGAGAGAACCCATCCTTTAGTCAGGGTCCACCCTGCGACGGGTTGGAAAGCACTTTGGGTAAACCGTGCAATGACGGACAGGATCGTGGGCCTGGACAAAGCGGAGAGTGACATTATTCTCAACTATCTGTATGATGTTTACGAGACGAATGTAGACATACAGGTCCGATTTAAGTGGACGCCTAGAACCTCAGCGCTCTGGGATAACCGGTGAGTATTCCGCTGATTTCCAAGTCTGTGGCTAATGATTGTTATAGCATCACTATCCATAATGCTAGTTGGGACTACAGCGGCAGAGAGCCACGACATGGTACCCGGGTAACCTCACTGGCCGAGAAGCCTTATTTCGATGCATCTGCACCGACACGAAGGGAGGCACTGGGTCTCCTAGGAGAGAGTGAGAAGAAGGAACTCGAGGCGTTGGCATAAACTGCAACATAGCGTCTAGTCTTGCATCAACAGGGAGTATATCCTGCTAGGAAGCAAGAGGGATTGGAGCTACATTAGTATCTACCAGCCGTTTAGCCCATGAATCAATAAATTCTTCTCTTTAATCTCCTCAACGCGATCTTTCAATTCATCAACGTCCCAATTTGTCCACAGAAATCTGCCCTTCACGGCGTCTGCGTCCTTAGATCCAGCTAACCACACACAATACGATGCCGGAAGGCCTAGAAAAAAGGTTAGACTGGCCCGCACTTACGAAAGTAAGAGACTTACTAATATCATCAACGGCAGGAATGCCACTCTTGGCTTGCATCGCAGTCTCAACAGCTCCAGGTTGAATACTAAAGGTTCGCAGATCAGGATGTTCGTGTTGGACATATTCCATGATCTTTGCAAACGCAAGCTTAGATCCCGAATAGGCTGAGTATCCTGGGAGGTAGGGCAGATGTCCAGCTCCAGAGCTGATGTTAATAATAGTGTCGCCAGCTCTGCTCTGCTTCAGGAATTGTTTGACGACAATGAGTGCTCCCTTGACGTTAACTTCAAAGGTCTTCCAGTAGTCCTCGAGGTCTGAGTCTATTACAGAAACATGATCATCAAGGTAGCCAGCATTCTGGATCAAAATGTCGATATGACCAAATACTTCATTGGCTTTTTTGAAAGCGGACGCAACAGAACCCGCGTCTGTGACATCGGCCGTGGTGTAGTGAAAAGTCGTTTTCTTATTAGCAGACCCTTGCAAATTGTTCAGCTCGCTGACTGCATCTTGCAACTTCGATTCGTTTCGTCCAGCAAGGAATATGCCTTTGGCCCCAGCAGTAAGGAAAGCCTTGGCGATTTGGCGCCCGATGCCTGAGCCACCGCCTGTAATGAAGACTACTTTGCCATTTGCTGACAGTTCGGGGTTGTTCTCGTCAATGGCAGGATAGGTCTTATGGCGAAGGGTTGGAACAAAGTTAGCTGTGTGATAGCCCATAGCTGCGGTTCTTTGAAGGGATGTATTGGCCGATGATAGGGTTTCTTGGTTGTTCAGTCAAAACGTTAAATTACGTTTGAAATATTGCCTGCTACGGTGTATCAGATTATACGCGGCCAATGCGTCGCGAAATTGACCTAGCTTGGCTTCCATAAATGTTATAGTTGTGAAGGGCAAAAGCCCTGATATTACGGAAGTTCATTGGGAAGCCAGCGACATTCCCAAGATATCCCTCTCTGATGTGCATGGTGTTTATCCACATACGTTGGGCTGAAACAGACTTGTAACGCAAATCCGTATTCTAACCAACTGGGCACCTAATGCAAGCATGGAAGGCCCACCGCCTTGAGGAAATCAATTCCAATAAGCGCATGAAGCGCTACTAATAATGGCCTTGCAAGGTAGGTGGCTCCATAATCTGACATGGGCCTTTTATCCACTCACTGACCGCAATTACACTCCAAACTTTATCTTTACTAGAGTCATAATTAGTATTGTATTATCCAAACCCTTTAAAGATTCGATAAGAACATCATTGTTGTTCTCTAAGACAATCAAAACTTTAGCCCTGTGACTTGGAAGACGAGGAAAACACTGTCCTTGCGTTTTCTTCAGACGCCTGTTTTTTCAACTAAGCACGCATGTCAAAGCTCAACTATGACTTAAGGGAACCTATGCAAGAACAAGGATCATTAATTCACATCATATTATAGCTACTTCGGAAACGTATTCTACAACAAGATAACGATTCCTCCTATTCGTCTATACGAGGCCGCTTTCTTGATCGGTCTGCAAGCTGACCTTCCCACGTGATTCCTCCAATATCCCTCTTTCTACGCTCCCTGACATCCTGCTCCCAAGGACTCTCCTGCTGCATGTTTTGTCTTCTGATGGTGCCGGCCAGAGTAACGAAGTCTTGGCCCCATATATCACTTGTCACCGTTTCGTCCAGAACACATATAAAACGGCCCTGCGGGATACGAGACGCATTCTTGTCCATCCACCTCTTAATCTTTTTCTGTTTGACCGTGATGCCCGTACAAATCAACAGTAACAAAATCGGTACGTCCTTCCAGTGGTCTAACTCTTGTATGTCATCGTTTCGAGCATTGTCGTTCATATTCTTATGCCAATTGGACTCAATCAACGTCTCCATGGCATCTTCGAATCGAGCACTCTGTCCAGTTTTGATCTATGCAGTATTAAAGGTGAGCTTAGCCTTGTAAACATGTAATTGGCATACCTGAACAGCAACGAAAATTCTTTCTCCGTCCTGAGGTTGCAGGTTCGTCGAAATTTGATCAGTGTCGGTATCTGACATTGAAGGCTGCTTTTCCAGAACGAAGATCAGGTCTGGACCAGCATTGATGTCTGGGAACATGAAAGTCGGGGTGGATCCTGATCCCTTTAGGCGAAACTGTCTCATCCATTTCCAAATGGTACCAGTGGTCTGATACTCAAAGACAGTTGGAACCTCTGGTAAAGCATAACCATCAATCTTAACAATAGCCCCTAGATTGCCGGCTTCATTGCCGTCAGTATCCAGCCGAATAGCTTTGCCAAGCTCCTCTAAGAGGACTCCACGGCGCTTCGCTCCATCCAGTAGATCGGGTAGAGCAGTGCCGTCGTAGGACTGACGTCTTAGCAACCGGTCAAAGGACTGTACTCAATCAGCATTTCTTTGAACTTTGTGATAGCGGGAATGCAGAGTTTGCGTCATGGGAAACTTACCATTGCAACGAACCATTCAGTAGCCTTTCCGAACATTGATCGAACCTCATAGTCATCCTGTGTGTTGACGAGCCACTGCAACATCAATTCTTGATAATCTTTCTCTCCCTCCGTCCGCAAATAGTCCATAACGGCGTGCACAGCAATGGGCTCAGAAAGAGTATATCTCATCGTGTCACCGTCCCGCTGAACCAAAACAAATCCGTATGTTACCAAATCTGCGTGGACCTTCTTCGAGAATATTGTGGGCGTGTTTAGCAGCTCGGCTCGAATTGCAGCTCGGAACAGATCTTGAACCAGCTCTGCTTTGCCCGCATCCTTCATCTTTCGAACCTGTGATTTGAGAGCTCCCACAGCTCGGGTTCTCGAACTATTCCTGGCCTGCTCTACGGATGAGCGGATTGAGGCAAGAGTATAGTTGGTGGAGTGCCAAGAGGTAGAGAGTATGATGATCTCTTCAATAAAGTTTGTAGACCACCTAAATCGGCCGCGCTGACAGATGCTGCAGGATGTAATGAGGTTTCGCATAAAAAGGTTCCTTAGGTTCTCGTGTAGAATATCTGATGACTCAGTGAAGGAGAAGCTGGGTGACAACGGCTGCGCAACCTCATATTTGATTGATTCGAGCAGCTGGCCAAATTGGAGACTGCCGTAGTCTGTCAAGAGTTTGAAAGCTTTCTGTTCGATTTCGCTGTTTTCCAGCAACTGCTTGTGAACAAGCGGCTTTACCAAATAGGAAACGAGAAATAGAACGACTTTTTCGGAACTCCGTTGGTCTAGTAGCTCCTCGAGACTTGACGGGATGAAGTCCTTGTTAGCTCTGCTTCTTTGTTGGTCCTGGGCTGAAAGGAAGTTGTAAACTTGCCCCAGAAGTTTCAGGATACTCTGGAAGGGAGGAATATCCAAGGGTTGGTGTAATACTTTACGCATCTTGCAAAGGTCCGTGCTTTGATCTACTGACACAGCCAAAGGGCGACCGCTTCGACTTATGAATGGTATATGATCAATGCTAGGGTCTAGCATCATGTTGTAGGCATTCTCGAGTTCAGTGAGTACACTTGTTGTATGCTCTTCGTATAGCTTCCAAAAGTCCTGGTCGCTAGCAACCGATGGAAACACATCGTGATACACAGGTTCCTGCCATCCTCGCCATGGGTCTATGCCCCAGGTATATAAAGAACAGCTGGTAAGCGTTTCTTTGAGTTCTCTAAGGCGGAGAGAAGTTCCCGATATCAATAGTATTGGGTATATGACTGGCATACCCTCTTCCATCCATCCCAGACCGCTTTGGCCTTCCTCCCTAGTCTCGTCATGTTGCCTTACGCGTTTGAAGAAACTTGGTTCCCAATCTGTAGCTAGGATGTCATATAGGCCCAGGCTTGTATACAGATTAGTAAACATAGACGAGGATTTCGCATCATCAATGGCAACCTGTGCTTCATCAAAGCAATGATATAAAGTACCATTAAAGTACTCTGACGGGAGATCTCTCAGGAGAGCGTAGCAACTTGGCACCATATAGCCAGGTATGTCAGCATGGATCGCAACCATCGAATCGCAGTATAAATACACTGACTTAGATAATCGGAAGAGTCTGTATAGTGCGTCGAACGGGTCGCACGTTTCACAGCTTATCTGAAGTGAAAGCCATCTTCCTGGTGTCTCCTCGGGATACTTGTGCAGGAACTCATAGAGAAGGGCGCATCGAGCAGCGATGATAGAAAGAAACACTTCCACATTTTCCGATGGCCACTGGGGATCCATCTGAGGGTGATCTTCAAACATAGTCCAAGTGTCCCTCGAAACACCATATCTCCGAGGCTCGACGATGTCGGTGGCGTTTAGACATTCTTTCCCAGGCTGGAGGTTGGGTGCTACCATATAGAATCCCCAGCGGCTCTGCAAAAGCTGGAATATATGACGAGTCTTTCCTGTACCTGCAGCTGAAAAGAGTACTTGGACTGAACGGGGGTTATCCTCTCTCTCTTCATCATCGAGGACTTTGTGCTCCTGCAGGCGCTGTAGAACTTCAGAGTCCATATGTGTCGTGCTGGTGGGACTGGGAGTGGCTGCGAGCGCACTATCCAAGTAAACCCAGGCTAGACGTCTCCATTCATCATCCATGTATACCATGAGACCATATTCCAGCGGAAGAATCATATTAAGATGACAAGGTCTTAGTGCCCAGAGTTCAGCTAGACGGTATCGTTAGTATATCAGTAATAAATCATGCCTAACGACCTCTACGGTGAGCTACCTACCGAGGTTATGGTGACAGAGCCAACGATGGTAGTTAATTAAACAACTTGCTAGATTATGGAAACCTAACCCCCTGTGTCTTGGATCCCAGGAATTCAAAGTCGTGAAAAAGTCATTAAGACTCATGGCACGGGCATGATGTGTTGAATACATTCCAGAAACCAAGCCCTTGGCGTGCTCCTCATATGTCCTCGAGAATGTGCTACTGGGGTCAACTAGCATATCACAGAGGATCTTGTATTCATCCGGTATCATCCCTATGGCCTCCCATAATATTGGGCCTAGAGACAGACGAGCGTTTGAAGCATATAGGCGGCCGTGATAAAATTCTTTATCGTTGAGGAGATGTGGCAAAATCGGATCGAGATCACCCTTGCTGTTGCTGGGTACACCGTATGGAGGTGGCGTGTACCGTTGAAGGCGTTGTTGATAGCGCGTGATGAAGAGCTGACGACACAGCTCCCTATGACCTGGCTTCTGGCAGTTCATCTTGAGGAATTGGTCAATGATGTTTCCAGGACATTTAATTGCCGCACCAGAGTCAGTCGAGATATCGTTCCATGTAAAATGCGACAAGGGTTCTTCCCTCCTATTGAGCCTGAACCAACAACTTCTTGGCAAAGTGATAGCAGAATATGCCTTCTTATTGGCTGACTCTATTAGTCATCTTACACCTGTATAGGGTATAATCTGACCCATCCCCAACCTCTCGCTGACATTTATTATTACTGATATTTCTCTACCATGTTAAAAGCAACTTAAATCTCAATGTCTAAGAAAAAGTAGACCAGCTCTTCGTGCCCCTGTTAGTCATTGCCTTTTCGTTATTAACAGAAAGTTATGTCTTCTAAAATTAGATCAGCTCGGCAGCTTCCCCCAAAATCACTTCGTATCCCAGGGAATCCAGGACCATAATGAAATAAGCTAAGCTGAATTAGTCCTAGTGTCAGAAGCGGAGTTTTAAACAAACATGCTGAAGACAAATGACGTGTTATCTCCGCCTCTTATAAAGGTCAGGTCGCTGGTGTATCAAGATTCAAGAATTTACGTCGTTTTTCAATCACAAAACATCAAAGTTTATGCCCTCTCTTATTATCATGGCGCCGTCCGAATTTGCTATCCGTCTCCAAAAAGGTGACTACTACTTATCTGCAGTAAACCCGACAAAGCTAATATCATAACTAGGAATAACGGGAGGATTTGCCCCTCCAACACCACGTCTGATCATCGTTATAGACGGCAGTGACAACGATTTGAAGATATCAGTTGCAAAACGTGAGGTTGGCAGCCCGGACCTAACGCCGGCATCTCTAAAAACCATCGTTTTCGGGGACCATGAGGGTGTCATCGATGAGTTGCATGGTATTTTGAAGGAATTGCCTATAGAGCAACCTCCCGGCAGCGAGGATATATACCGCATGGATACCAGCATCGCTTGGCAAAGCGATGATCTAGAATGGTGCAATGGCGGGCCTCAGGGCTGTGGTGGCGGCGAAAGCTTTGTAAATGTTGGGGAGGAGGAGAAGAAGAAGTTCAAGAGGGCAGTTGAGATTATCGAAGAGATTTCTGGTGAGAAATAAATGCAGATTGCATCAGGGATGTTGAGAATATCAATTGAGATAGCACGTATTTACCAGACCATCGGAAAAGTCGCGCTGTGATTTCCATTTTGCAGTTGCGTACGTAATTGTATCGATGAATGTGGCTCGGTAAGAAATGAGGGGTTGCTGAGACAATTAAGATCAAAGCTGACTGAGCTGTACACCAGTGAATATTTTGAAAGACCATATCTACCATCATTATCAATTCATTGGGAGATGCGATACACCACAGCTTTCAGCTGTCTAGACCAGACTTTTTCCGATCCAAGGCTGGAGTCAGGATGAAGATAACATCTGTGACAACAGCTGAAAACTGAGCCTCCACTTATTTTCGGCGTGTTCTGAGACACGGGTTGTGAAAATGAGTCAAATTTGAAACCAGGCGCTACTGACGCATGGAGAACGGGCCCAGACGGAACGGAACGGCCCCCAGAAGGCCAGAATATTAACAACTACACAATCAACAACGGCAACCGCGATAAAGGATTGGTGTATTTTGTTTTGTCTGATGTCTAGATAGAATAACGAATTTCAACGGTATCATGCAGTACTAACAATCCTGGCTAAATAGGTCGCAGACCCTTTGCAAAACACAATCGGGAAACCCGTGCTCTTATCGTCATCCTCAGACAGTTGAGAAACAGAAAAGGCCATCACATCCTCCTCAAGCGAGTCACTGTGAAGCACGTCTTCTTTGTTGTCTATCATGGAAAGAACACCGTTCTTCAAGTGGACAAAGCCACCAACGTTGCCAGATGTTGTCCCGCCGGCTTTAGTGACAGACGATCGATAGAAGGAATCCTCGATGGTCTTGCCCGTGGCAGCAGGCCAGTCGTCGTGTCCTCCGGTCGCTTTGATAAAGTGGGCTCCCTCAGCGTTGGTTACAATGACCCCATGGCCACTACCGGTCCTTCGACCGTTGACCCCGGCAATTGAATTGATGTGCCAATCTATGCCGATGTGGTCCATCTGGTGCCATTTGCCCCAGTCAAGGGCGGCAGTCCAGCACCATAGATATCCAACGTTTTGGTAGTCGTTTTTGTCGCAGAATGTGGCATAGACCCAGAGGGTCGAGTCTGCTTCAACGACTACGGGTTTGCCCACCCAACTCCTGGCCCAGTCTGCCCAGGTCGTGAAATTTCCCTCTGAGCTGAGTGCACTGTAGTAAAGCTGTGACCAGCCACCCACGGTTCCTTGGACAAGACAAATAGTTTTGTCGAGACGGGGGGAGCAGTAGTAGGTGATATGATTGAGGACAAAGTTGTCTGGCATTGCGATCTGGTAAACTTTGTTGGTGCCAAGGTTGATTGAATCAATCTGGCTTGATGTCTCATTGTAGGCCCAGAGATAGAGAGCGTCTGGGTGTTTGCTGATGTAGAGGGTATCCTTTCGGTAACGCCCGGCTGAAACCACCTTCGGCTCGTTGGAGGAGGACTTCCAGTATGAAAGAGAGCTGGACGACAGAGCAGCGAGCTCAAAACTTCCATCAAGATTGTCATAGATCGTCAAATCTTGAAAGTCATTGGGCCACTCTTCCACAATGGAGAGTTTGTATCTAGAGTTCATGGTGCTCATTGCGTTCCGTTGTGAGAGGAGGCTTTTTGCCGATTCACTTGAAGTTTTCCGTCAATGATGTGGTATTGGAAAGTAATGTGAAGATCGCCTGTTAAGGAATGATAAAGTTGATGTAGAGACCTATTCGTCTACTTTCTGCGGGCAGTATCGCGTCTTTATATAGACAAATAGCATAGAACCAGCGTCATAAACATCAGTCTTTAGTTAACACTGCATAATGCAAGCTTCCGTGAAATTGTTTAGCTGCATTTCAGCGGCAATAGGTATTGTGGGTAAAGCTTCAGCAATACTGTTCCAGTTGGTGCGAAATTGAACATCGTATGCGAGGGGGTCTGCACCTGATCACCGAGAATGAACCCAGTTCTATCGTGGTGACAGAGTGCTCTAATCACATTCTTGCAATTTGTCTAACAAGTGACATCATCTGGGCGGAGGCGGCTCGGGCCCCGTGAAACAGCGGGAGGTAGGCCGTCTCCGAGCGTGACTGCATCGATGCGAGTGCCGTACTAAAGCAGTAGATGACTGACCGCAAATTCAACTGCCGAATCCTCATTGATTTGTTTCACCTTGCAAGCGCTTGCGCGTTCCTGGCTACTCGGGGTTTGCTTTTGAGACATCTGGTAATAAGATGTCCCCCATGCGCACCGAATAAACCAACACTTTTCCCTGGGGTTCATGATTATGTACTTAACCTGCTATTGATGGCAACTGGTTGATGAACTTGAAGGACAGACAAGGGGTTTCTGCTGGGGGATTCCTAGCCTACCTGAATCGGCCAGAGACAAGCTTCGACCAGGAGGTCGATCACTGTCTCACAGGCTGTCTTGAAGGCCTCAAACCATGCAAGTAGCTACTACAGCATTTCAAGGATCGAGCTTTGCAGTAGAGATCGACTATTCTTTAATAAACTCTTGATGAAACTCTTGATAAAATTCTTGAAGCCCAATGGTCGGAAGAGACGCAGAGACACATGCTTTCAAATACCATGTACAGGACCCGACGTCATTCTATTCCACTAAATTTACCGAGAATGCCAATAGAAAACTGCCCAAGATTATTATATCCTCCAAGGAAGGCTTGTTGCTTGATGAAGTGAAGAGGCATCTATCAAACCTTTTTAAGATCACTCTGGATGCGACTCGAAGGAGAAAGAGTCTGCCTATTATCCCTTTCTTTAGCATGGAGTTGTATATCACATTGGAGCTATGATTCGGTGGAAGGACATGTGGCTGGGAAAGGTATGCGAGACCTTCTTGAGACTGTCAAGCTAGTTAAGCTTTTTTTTTTTGAAAAGTTATGTAGCTTAACGCGTCGGGGTTAAATCAGCACGACAAATGATACATAGTACCCGTAGTCATCGTCTACCTTCCGTCATTCCTACATTCGCGGACTTGCATTCGTCCATAAAACGTACACTCACACTCTCATCAATGATATCTTTGATAGTGAAGGATAGCTTGTTAACAACTCGATTTGCGTAGTAGATACCACACGCCATATCACGTGTCTTGCTCGCTCATTGACAAGCAGACTTGGATTCAACGACACTGCCATCATCTTGAATTCCACCATATTCCACGCAGCTTATGCTTATGTGAGATAGAAATGTGGCTGGCTGAAGCGAATGGCTAAGGTGCGGGGTAGCTCTCCCGTCCCTAGCCCAGATCTCGTGACGTCTCAGTAACAGGAACAAACTCGCGGGCTGCATTGATCGCATTCTTCTACTCCTCTTATTACAGGTCCATCGGCACTTGATTGCAGATAGCTCTGGTCCAGACTCAAGCCACGTACGCCTCTTAAGAGCTGACCTTCTTCTAAAACATGTAGCGGCCGCTAGAGGTCGAGACTGGAAACACGATCATCCTTTACCGCAAGTTCCTTGGCTGAGAAAGCTGTTCCTGATTACCTAAATACCGACGTTGGCTGTTGGAAACGAGACACGGTGGTCTTGGTGCAGAGAGAACGATAGAATAGTGCATGACCGGATAGAATCATTGGCACTAATGACGGGCCAGACGGAACGGCCCCCCAAAAGGCCTAACCTACTTGAGCTAGAGAGAAGAGGGAAGAGACGGAAGTTTCCACAAGCTGGCCAGCTATCAGGTTGTGGCGACTAGCTGAATCTTCGTTTGCTTTAGCTCATGGCTGCGGCTGAGTAGTGCAGCTGGCCCAAAGTCCTCTCCCGTGAGCATGCATCATGAGTTTCATAAACATAAGATCCAATGGCTATGCCCTTATTCTTTCAAAAATTGCACGAGAAGCTTGAGTGAATTGAACAGCACAAGTTACTCTTTTCAGTATTAAAATGCCTACTTTCCATCCCACTAAGCCTGACGGGCCCTTCATCGTCAAGGGAATCACTCCCGACCAGCCAGGTGAGATTTCTGTCACTCAAAATAAACCCTTTTTTTATTAACTAGCACTATAGGAACTGGTGGCATTCGCCTGGAGCTGCGCGAGTTTAAGAAGAACGCTGATCTCTGGAATCTTTATATTCTCGGTCTCTGGCAGTTTCAGCTGGTTCCCAAAGAAGATCAACTTTCCTACTTCCAAATCGCTGGTGGGTCTCCTCAACCAAGAAGCTCTGATACAACAGCTCACCGTTCTAAGGTATTCATGGAGAGCCGTATGAATCCAGGCCTGTGGGCGACAAGAAAATTGAAGGCCTCCAGAAGCAGGAAGATGGGTTCTGCACGCACTCATCCATTTTGTTCTTGACCTGGCATAGGCCCTACCTCGCACTATTTGAGGTCCGAAATTCCATCAAACACTGTCATCTAAGCGCTAACAAGACCACAGGCCATTTTGAAGCAGGCCATTGACTTTGTGGCGCAGCAGTTTACCGCTGAGGAAGGCCGTGACAAGTACCTTAAAGCGGCCAAATATTTCCGCATGCCATTTTGGGGCAAGTTTATCCAATCCCAGGGATCAATCAGGAGTTTACTGACAGAATGTCTCATAGACTGGGCTCGTCCTGGACTTCCAGTGTTTCCGGAAGAAGCAACCGATTCCGACAAAGCTCGGGTTATCATTCCGAAGAGCTTGCTACAAGAATATCCTGACTTGAAGAAGGGTGCCGACGGATTTGTTGAGATCCAGAATCCACTCTACTCGTACAAATTCCCGTCTGGCATCGCCAAGTCGTTCCAAGTAGGCTACTCCCATATGCCACTAACGAATTCTAAATGGTAGCTAACATAATTGGCTTCAAGATCGAGGGCCTTCAGACTACGACCCGCTACCAGTCTCAAGGCAGCACCGTTGTCCGGAGCGCGACTGAGCAAAAGGATGATATCCTTGGCAGGCTAACTCCCTTCTCCCGAGAGGTCAATCGTGAGATAACACCTGAAGTTAACCTTCGCGAAAGAGTTGTCTATCTTCTCAAATCCTACGATTAGATAAGGTTTTTCTTAATATTTACACTTTACAAAGGGTATTATAACTCCTTTACTTATATATAACCTTTTTTTTACCTTACTCTATAAATAAGATTTAAATATAATATAAATACCTTTTTTACTTACTTTAATTTAGATTTTTTTCTTTTTTATTTATTATTAATAATACTATAACTATATAAAGTTAATAAGTTCTTATTAATTTAAAGTAAGAATTTAATATATAATAACTATACTTTCTTAGTAAATATTAATTATAATAATATTTACTTTTATAGTTATTAAATTCCTTAAGAGCTTTAATTACTATAGGCTTATAATTATTATTTTTAAAGTATTAGTTATTTTTTTAATAACCTTTTTTTAAAAGGTTATAAATTAGCTTAAAAAGTAAGATTTCTTTAAAAATCTAAAGAAAGATCTTTTAATCTTTTAAAGGTAACTTTCTATATATAGCTATACTTATTTACCTATAGAATATTTCTTATCTTAATTATTTTTTATATAAAAACTTAGAAAAAAAGGGCTTTAAAATAAGTAGCTTAGTTTAAGGTTATTATAAATAAGGGTAAAAGAGAAATCTTTAGTAAGAATACTAATTAGATATATAAGATTATTAATTTCTTTAAGTTAATATAAGAGATTACTAATCTTAAAGAAGTTATCTTATATTTCTTTACTAGCATTAGAAGGGAAAATTCGGTTAGTAGCTAGGCATTTAGGCAATTCACATTAAAATATACACATTGATCAAATCCTACAGTGTTTTTCACCAGGTTAGCCACAATCAATGGGATCCCAAGCGCAAGCCTCGCATCATCGATGGACAACCATCAAAGACCAGCGGTCTAGGATTCGGAAGTATTGAGGATATACACAATTCCCTTCACACCCTCGTCGGTGGTCAAGGGCGTGATAACCTCAATCGCCCAAGGACTGGCCATATGAGCAAAGTCCCCATCTCGGCCTTTGATCCGATTTTTTGGCTCCACCATACGTAAGCTCTACCGATAATCAGGTCCAGCCACTATGCTAATGAGCAGATAGCAACATCGACCGTCTAGTATCCATCTGGGAAGGCCTCCATGCCAACCCGAAGGACCCAAAGGCTTGGGTGACCACCAAGTCATCTGATTGGGGTAATTGGACCACGGCTGAAGGGGAAGATGAAGGTCCCAACACCCCGCTGGTCCCATTCTACAAGGATGCCAGTAACTTCTGGACATCTGACGATGTTCGTGAGACTGTCAAGTTTGGCTATGCCTACCCTGAGACCAAATCTTGGGCCTTCAAGAATCCAGAGGACTATCGCAAAGATATCTACAGCAAGCTTGAGGCCCTCTATCCGACAGGATCTCTCGCTACAATGGTTGCCGCAACTAACGCTGGAAACATGAGGCCCGAGGAGGCACTTCAAACACGAGCTAAACGACTTGCTCGCGTCACTGCTATTGAGGAGCCTACCACGGCAATTACGGCTCTCTCCATTGCTAAGGCCGTATCATCACTAGATGGCAGGAAGGAAGTCATAGACGCTCTTCCAGACGTACAAGTACCCAGAGTCAAGGTTCCAGAGGACAGATCTCTGCGCAAGCTAGTCCCGGAGAACAGCTACCTCGAATGGCTCGTCAACATCAAAGCCATGAAGCATGTGCTTGGAGGCCAATACCTTGTCCATGTATTCTTGGGCCCCGTTCCACCCGAAGAATCTACCTGTCTATACGCCGTCTCTCCCAACCACGTTGGCACATTCTCTCCGCTAGGACAAGACCCGAAGACTTCCTGTGGTAAGTGCAAGGTAGACCAGGCGGCCAACATGGAGATCACGGGTCAGATTCCTCTTACCATTGCGCTTGTTGAACGTTACTTTGCCGATGAGTTAGAGAGTCTTTCTGAAACTCATGTTATCGAGTATCTTCAAAAGAACCTTCATTGGGAAGTTCTTGACGATTCTGGAAAGAGACAACGCGGTAATCGATCAGCTGTTGATGGACTGCTCGTCGGTGTTATCAGCAACAAGGTTACTCTTCCCGGGAACGGAAGTGACTTTGCTCAGTACTCGGATGATGTCACTGTCTATCCGGAGATCACTACCAAGGCCAATACAGAAGATGGTGGCCGTGCTGAAGGGACTGGTATCACGGAGGATAACAAATACTTTTAAGTTCCGCTTGGTTGGTATATTCTAGGTACTATCAATAAGCGAATTGAGTTAAATAATCCAGTACAATGAAATTACGGGTTCTAAGATTTCGTCCAAATCGTCTTAGTCTAGATGTATTTTAAACGTCTCTTCTAAACCGTTTACGTTACTGGATAGATAGTACAGTCCCAAGCCTTAGCTCCCTCCATTAATGTTTGGTCGAAGCCATCCTTGCCTCCACTGACATACAGAAACTTAGTAAAAGGCACCAGAGCATGGTAAGTGAAGGAAGTGTTGCTTGGAACAAATACCACATCTCCCTGTATCAGTTCCATAGCCTCATATCCGTCAATCGAGATTCTGAGCTTGCCTTCTTCGAGTTGAAAAGCAACTGGTTCGCGCAGGTTTGTACTGATAGCACGTATTCCTTCGATTTGACGTCTCAAGGTCAAAGTTCCCATAGTAAAGCTGCTACCAGTTGGATCCTTGGTGGCCAAGGGAGCGATGAGTTGATAGGTGCCACCGATGTTATTGAGGTACTTTGGTCCCCTATTTTTGGCGATAAAGTTTGGAGTAGTTGAGTCAACAGCAAGAGTATCGGTATCGTTGTGCCATTGGAACAAGCCTCCCGCTTGGCCATTCGAAAAGTCTTGTCGTGGTTCGAAGTCAAGTTGAGCAAAGACGTCAAATGACTCAAGAGCCGTGATGACATCAGGGCCAGTGCCAGAGCTTGAATCGTTGAGAGCAGCTGGGACAAACATTTTGCCCGTCTTGGACGAGAAGTCGTCGCCAAGAGCGATTAATAGTTCTTCAAAACCACCAGCATGAATGACATCAGTCATCTGGGTATCCGGATCGAGAATCTGAAAGGTATGTTTGATATTGTGGGGAACGGCACCACAGTCCCCAGGCGTCAACTGTCGACCTTGCTGTGCCGGCGAATCAGACTCTACCCAGAGGCTGAATTGACCCTTGGTGCAGTAGAAGTTCTCGTAGTGGGCTTTTTGAATGTGCGGAAGAACTCCGAGCTCAGAGGATGAGGGCGCATTGGTTTGGAGCAAAGTGAAGGCACCATCCGACGCCATCACTCTGGCTCAAACGCTGGGCAGCCACTCCAGTAATATAGAATCTCCAAACGTTCCCTTTCCATCAAGTATCAATGAAGGGTAAAGCAACCCCCACATCAAGCCTGGCTTGCGTTAAAATAGCATTTTATATCTTATTCTATTCCTTAGTAAGAACATGTAGTTATATAACTTCCCTAAATGTTATCTTGGCTATTTTATTCGTGCATTGCTGTCAAGAGGCAACTTAAGATACATCGGCATTACTCCCACCATCGGAACAAGATGCGAAGATTTTCTTTATTGGGTTATACATCTAACGACGAAGACCTTGCATTAGAAAGCCTTGTTCAGATCATCAACTGATAACCGCTGACCCTCGCCAGCCGACACCCGCTTAAAGAGGCGTGGGCCGAATGTCTCCACGTCAGGAACAAGATCAAACTTTTCTATATCCATAACCTCATCCCAATTATCCCGAACAGTTTCAATAGTCCAATCCACATCTCGCGAGCCAAGGTAACCACCTGTTTCTCCAATGAAGATTCGAGACATGAACCTACCACCGAAACTGAAGTTCTCTCCGTTGACGTTGGAATCCTCATGCGCAAGCCACAGAACTGGTGGGGCGTTTTCCACGGCAGGCATGTAATTTTGCATGAAGTTGAGCATCCCTTGGTCCTGGATATGCTTCGCCGCCAGGTCGGTGAGGCCAGAAGGGCAAACAGAGTTGACCAAAATATTATGATGCTTCCCGTCAGTTGCAAGAGCCCTTGCCAGACCAAGGAGTGCCATTTTCGCGGTTCCATAACTGATATGGGTCGGCATTCCGAACATCATGCCAGAGAGCATCATTATAACTCTTCCAAACTTTTGCTTTTTCATATAAGGCCATGCAGCCTTGGTGATGTTGAAAGCTCCACCAACATGGACATTCAACATCTTCCAAAAGAGTTCATGCGTAACTTGTTCGATGGTGAGAGACTCGCTGATGCCTGCGTTGTTGATAACAATATCGATCCGTCCATACGCATCGATGGTTTTTGCGACAATGCTTTCAGCGACATCATTGTCTGAAATGTCTCCAACGCATGCAATCGCCTTGCCGCCGGCTTTCGTGATGTCATCGACCGTTTGGTGGGTGGTGGCGGGAGTTATGCTATTAACAGCAACAGAGGCTCCCAACCGGGCAAGAAGAAGCGCGTACTCCTGCCCGAGGCCTCGACCGGAGCCTGTGATGATAGCAACGCGCCCATCGAAACGAAGTGGACCTGACGACACCATGTTGGCAAATACGGATATTTGAGTGCGTGTAAAAGCTCAGGTACTAGTGGTGAAAGGTGTTGATAGATTGAATGATGATGTTAAATTGTACCGCATCAATGTGAAGGTTAAGCTATAGTGAACATTGGAATAGTTTATCAATATATATCTATCGTGGCGCGTACATGGTGCCATGGATGGCCCGTTGTCCAGACAGGAATGTCGGAAGGCATGCTTCATCGACTCAGCAAAGTCCGTCGTATGGGTGGAGCATTTCTTTCTATGAATAGTGGCACTAAACCCAGTAGAGGAAGGGTTTGATTGATCTTGATCTCCACAGCCCCGACTGACTTTACTAACATGCGGACTTGGGCTTGTTTGATTGCGGAGTTTGTATCATACCTTATATATTCATACCTATCGTTAAACCTACAAAAGCCGATCACTGATCCATTGTCCCGCAGTTTATACCCAACACGGGGTCGGCATTTGCTATGGAAGGCTTGAGCTTCAGGGGTGTAACCTATCGCTGCGGTCAATTAAGGTTCAGATAACTCTAAGGCCAAATAAGACTGCGGAATTTGATCAAAAGCTCAATACAAACATCTGGAGTCATCCAATTAAAAGGCCACGTTCTTACATTAGCGTAACATAGACTTATTGACTCCCCGGAGTGTCGGGCTTCTTTACACGCCGGTAACCCCGAACGTCCGAAAATTGCAGTTAACAGTCAAGAGGGTACAAGATCTACACATCCTCGAGGATCCTTTCTTGTGCGCACTAGGTGTGACGTGCAAGCAGGAATACTTTAGGATTATAATTAAAATAGTAAAACCTCTAAGGACAGAATTCAACAGAACACAAGAGGAATATAGGCTCCCGAGGTCGACGGGACTTGGTTTGAGAACGTCTATATATGTTGAGTAGGCCATGTTCCTTCTCATGATTACACCTATTCCTTCGAACCTGAAGCAGACTTTTCCACTGTTCTTGCCTGTGCAGACAAGATACGAAATTACTTGAAGGGTTTTGCTGCTAAGTACGACTTGTTTCAACATGCTCGGGCTCAAATCCATGTCTACATCTTTGTATTCTACATGGGAGGGGCCATCTTTGCCGATAGCGAAGGCATCATGGAAGAGTTTGGAGTTGGCCACATCTCAGCTGGTTGGGCCTTTTCGTTGTCTGCTTGTACTGAGATCTGTTCAAGACTTCTTTGGCTCGCCATGCCTAGCGACCGGCGGAACGACCTTGCAGGATATGTTCCACTCCCCAAACTCCCTTGCGCCATGATATTGTGGGCGTGGTCAATGACGTCTGGCCCGGCTCTTGCGCCTATCATCTAAAGATTCATCTCCCTGGTCAAAGGGTGGAGCTGGAGTCTTTGGGAGATCCTCTGGTCTGCAGGGCCGGTTTCCGTTATTATGCTCATGTTCCTCTCTGAAAGGAGCCACGACACCATATTGCTCCGCTGTGCGAAATGATTGAGGAAGGTGTTCGACATCTCGTCCTTGACGTTCCAGAATGAAGAGACTCAGAAAGCCATGCACTAGAAACATTAGGCGAAAGAAGCACTTATCAAACCAGTCAAGATGATTATTTTGGGCCCTGTTATTCTTTATAGCCATACTCCTAACAGGCTTGACTACGGCAAACTCCGAGTAACACGTTATCGATGAGCAGGAGGTAGTCCTAGTCATCAAACTCAGCAACGTCAACGTATAATTAAACATCATATCATCCATGTCATGCAGGTTCCCTAGTTGGGTAGCTCCACGGTGACATTGCATAACATGTCAGCAAAATTGAGCCGTTGTCAGGCGGACTGGCCCGTTCCCCGAAGATTGCCCCGCTGATTGGCGATACGGAAGTCAGGAAACTCTCTGCGTTATTACAGGTCTTCACTGTGAGCGGGCGTCCTTGGACGCCATTTATGGTAAGATCTACTCCACATCTTGACTTCAACTGTACGCCTGATTTGCTAGAGATTGAAAAGAACTCAAGACAGTAAGATCTACATGTTGGTGAGATGTGAATAAGCAGCCCAAGGCCAACCTCTAAGGTAAGGCACACTGGGATTGACATGTAATATTTGTCAGCAGCACTGCATTGCTACCAGGATGAGCAATTGGCTCAGGTCCAACTTCCCCTCCTTCTATTAACTTATTATCTTGATCCTTCCTTCAACAACTCCTTTTATTATCATAACCTATTGCCCACTGCGGTAATATCCGGAGCTCAAAATGTGTGACAGTCCTCAGTCTCCAAAGTATCAACTCATTTCAAAGAAACGCCGAAGGTTAAACTCAAGCGACGCACCGCCAAGAGATCCGCCCAAGGCAAAATCAACATCCAGTGATCTTTGTGAACGCTGCAATGCTATAGAGTGGTCATTATTAGCCGAGAAGTCAAAAAACAACCTACCAGTGAATTACTTCAATGAGGTGGTCACTGAGACTCACAAGGAGCTGCGGCTGTCTCCTTGTGAAGTTTGTCAGCTGCTCTCTTTGTTGAAAAGCTCTGACTTGGACAATCTGTCGTGCGCTTTAAACGCTATCGGTTTGTATAAGTTCTTTACAGGTCCGAAGACTAGCCGAAACCGTTTACAGCCGGAAACATCCATTATATCCATCGTTTCTGAAGGCAGCAAGCCGCTTGTGGACAGAAGGCAACTTGGCCATGTGATAGCAGTCGAGCCATCGCCTCAGGCATCCTCTGTCGTTCAGCGTGAACGTTTCGAACATGACGAGATCAATTTTGGGTTGATAGCAAAATGGATGGCCACTTGCGACGAGCATCATCCGAAGTGTAGGCCAGGCATTCGCTCTTCAGGCCATACTTTGAGAGTCATTGACTGCAAAAGGTCAGGATACATAAACCAGAAGGAACCTGAACTGGTAGATCTACCGGCCGATGGCATATATGCCGCATTGTCATATGTTTGGGGGGACGTCAATCACAAATTTCCTCAAGTTGTTAGGGACAGCATCACAGTGGCTTTACAACTCAACTGTGAATATTTATGGGTCGACCGACATGTATGTGAAATAGACGCAGAGCAGAATGACAAAGGCTAATCTCTACAGTGTATTCCCCAGGAGGGTAATGATACCAAAAAGCAGCAAGATATAGAAAGAATGGACGAGATCTATTCGCAAGCACTTTATACGATAGTGGACGCTGCTGGGACAGATTCTAACTATGGTCTGGCTGGTTTTGCTCAGCGTCGCAAGCCTCATCGATACGCCCAAGTTCCTGGAGCAAAGCTCATTTACCTTGGCACACCTCCTGCGGAGAAGGTAGGTTCCAGTCCATGGGGTTCACGTGGTTGGACTTATCAGGAAGGGTTTCTGTCACACAGACGGATTTTCTTTACTGATGAGCAAGTTGTGTTTCAGTGCAACGCTATGACTTGTCTTGAATCATACGAAGTTCCCACGAAGAGCAGAGATAGAGTGGTTCCTCACCTGACGGATACTGAACCTCTTAACCTATCCTCCAAGGACTTTGGGAAACATTTGATGGAGTTCAGTAACAGGGCCCTCTCGAAAGACGGCGATACTCTGAAAGCATTCCTGGGGGTACTCAATTACTTCCGTAAAAAGGAGCAATGCTATCACTTATATGGAAACCCAATCCCTACTAAGAAGAAGAAGGGCCATTTAATCAATGCTTGGTATCACACCAAACCAGGGGTCAGAAATGCCGAATACCCTAGCTGGTCTTGGACCGGTTGGAAAGGCCAAATCAAAACGACCAGTCGCAACAGTCTGGAATATGATCTTAGAGTGTTCAAAACAAGACAGCGAGCTGGAAGTCCACCCGAACATCGAGTCGGACATCGAATGTCACTCGATGATTACAAAAAGGCATGCAGCACAAACCCTCAACAAGATATGGAGCCCGTCATCGAACTGAGAGGAATGATGGCAAATGTGTCGTTCGAAGTCATCAAGTGGAACTCGGAGGCGATGCAAGATGGCGCTTGGGCTATGATACCCAAGACCGGCGATACTACATACCACTCCTTTTTATACCTCGACGAGGCGCTGACAGGGATCTGTCAGTTCAAGCTTCCAGTCATGGTGCTGCAATCGGGAGAGAAGAAGTCAAACGACAACATTGTCATACTGGCTTTGAACGGGTTGGGATGATCATCTTGCGGCGCGGGGGCAACGAAGCCAAAGCGAAGCTGACTATGTGTCGAGATAAGAGCGGAGAATGGACAGAACCAGCATTAATACCGAAGCTCCAAAGATTTACTTGGTGGGGGAAACTCAGGGATCAAATAATAGAATTACAATAGGACAGTCGATGGAAACCTGTTATCTGATTGAGTGGTATCTAAGGGATGACTGAGTGAAGCAGGGACGCATGGTTCTCAAGCAGAAAGATAGGTCATATTATTTCTATCGATTGTATTGTATAATCATTGAAAGCTATACGTCCACGTCATTAAATCCCAATACATCTCGTGCCAGGCCGACGGAATACCATGCAAGCTTCACACCGTATATATCTCGAATCATATCAAGCCTCGTTTGACAAACCGCCACTTGCTGAGGGGTGCTATGCGTGCTTGCAATAGCAACCGATAGTGGCCAGACCATATGATACATAACAGCAGTCTGTCGTCGCGGTACCTTACGAGGTTGTCCTTTCGCATCAACTTCGCCAAAAACATAGGGCAACGCCTTACAGAACACGAGAATTGTCTTCTTGAGCGCCATATCGGAAATGCCAGCCGTAGTCTCAGCCAGTTGTTTTTCCTGAGGTTCCAGCGGGCCGAGTCCAAGTAATAAAACGGAGCATTTATGAACCATTGTAAAAAAGACAATCATGCACGAGGAAAAGAAAGACCACGTGGCAGCTGTCCACTGCGAATCGAACGCAGCGATAGTTTGACCTTCTGGGCGTTTTTCAGTGGTTTGCTGTGGAGGCATGGTCTCCGCCTCGGCTGCAGCGAGTCCCTGCGCAATTTTCAAGGCTTGCTGGAGGACTTTTACAAGCATAACTTTCTGCGCGGCTGGTGGCGCGTTTGAAGTCGTGATTTGCCGGGCTGCCCTGTAAAAGTCGGCACAGTGGGCAACGACCATAGCTAGGTGCAGTACAGGGTTTGACGTATCCCTCTTGGCTTCGGGAATGTCCAGACATTTCATAGGCTTCTTGGACATAAGCGATGGGACTTGCTGGGTATTGTATTAGCATACTGTACATATGTCACATATTAAGGACAAGGTTTGTTGTAAGGGGGGCCCAAAGAAGCGCGGCCCACGTGTCGTTGGCGAGGCTTTGTGGGGGTACAGTACTTACCAAGTGGACAAAGATCAGAGCATACAACGAGGACGAAACGTCGGCTAGGACTTTCTGCCCGACCCGTTCGAATAGCATAGCTATGCCGTGCATATGCACGGTCTTGATATCCTGGCCTTGGCACTCAAGGTCCTTCGGTTGTTAGTTAGCCAAATGTAGATCCCTAAGCTTTGGCAACGTACCTCAATAATTCCCAACAGCATGAGAGATGTCAGTGTCTCTTCCTTGAGACTTGCTCTGTTGGAGACACTGAGGTCTCTATTGACTGAATGCAACGCTGCTCCATAGTACTTCTTGGCTGTGATGTACAGCGTTGAAGATTTATAGTGCCTCGAAAGCGAGAGGTACGCTACAGCAAGGGTCGTGGGCCGAAGGCACGACGTACGGTCGGAATTCCTGTACATTCCCTCCAGGAAGTCGAAATGACCTCGCAAGACCCCTGGGGAAGGGTACACACAGTATTCATGGAGAAAGAAGGTCAGAGATTCCTCTTCGAGGGACGGCTGCGGTTGGCGAAGCACGGGCGCAATCAACTCTGGAGTCTGAAACCGAACAACCATCCCCCCAACAGGGCCGCCTTCCTTGTACTCTGCGCCACTCGATGTACTTGAGTCCTTGGGCTTCTCGCGCTCCAGTGTCTCACCAGGTTTCCCGTAGTACCGCACGGCCAATGGGCGGTCATAACCAGGACAAGGAGCCTTGTATTTCTCGCATCGTTCACATCCCGGGCGTCTTCCATCACACTGCCAAGAAAGGAAGAAAGGGTTAATATCAGATCATGCAGGGGGACCAATACGGATTGATCTGTGCGTTGACTTACCTTGACTCTTCTCTTTCTGCAGCGGGTACAGCCGCGACTCAATGTGCCTGGAAAGACCATGATTGGTGCTAAATACTAGGGTTAATTAATGTGTTAAATTAGGCGCCGACGGCAATAAACAGTTCCCGGTGACGCTTTGACCGGTTGAAGTTACGTACTTTTCTTGTTGGTCCGAGTTGGTGGTTCACCGGTTCCTCAATTTAGTTGAAGAGGTGGGGGAGAAATGTGTGAGTCAGCAAATGCGATGTTCTGATTGATTGTGATACGGTCACGTGCTTCATCGGTCTGTCTTTTGTGTAACGCGCGATTTTCCCCTCGATCTGCTCGCAAACAGAGACCTTTTTGGATCAATTTGCGCATAATTGTGGCGCCTGACCCACTATGCCACAACCACCAATCTACCAGCCACAGCCTACCCTGTTGTGAAGAATGTTGGATTCGTGATAGCATCGCATCGCTGTCTGTAAAGTTCTATGTTCAGTTGATGTTGTGTGATAATATCTCTTTCGAGTGCTTAAGCTGATAGCCGCTATATGCTATGCTCTTTTCAGTATTCATGGGGTAGAGAACCAATTTGAACGAATTGAAACTCGCTCGAATGACCGTAGACTATCTGAGCTCAGCGGACTTTTGCAAAATATCACCCAACAATCAGCGACAACATGAAATCATTTCATGCATCAGCGACCAATCTACATCAAACCAAGCGTTAAAGAATTGTTTACCATTATCGTGATGAAACAACTCGTCCTTACTTCGCGGCTACGCACGTGGCGCGTATTGGGCGTGAAACGGTGATGTCACATCGCGCTCGGAAATACGGCTGCAGTACATATGGTTAGGCGAAAGCCATCGGCGAATTTTCATCCTATTACAGTCTAATTGGAGATGAGACATTCTCAACGGTCAACTCCATGGCACAACTGCTTTCTCCGGGAAGGGATCGTGAGATGTCAGACATGGCCGATTTCGCACAGACTTACCCCACGCTGTATGAATGTCATATCTCCAGATCCGATGTTCCGTACGGACCGGACTGTCGGTGACGCAGATGATGGATCCTTATCTGGCCGGGAATTGATAAGACAACGGATAAGACAATGAATGCAACCACAACCCACCGGCTAAGTAAAAGATCTCGCTACCATATCTATGCCCGCATATAAACGAGATAAGAAACACGTTCAATCTGATATCTGACCAATCCAAACGTTGTTTCACCGGGATTTTAATACTCCAGTTGCCGGATCGGAGACAAATTCCCTATCATCCTTCGCCTATCGAGCGATTGAGCGGTTTCGACTACCATCTCTCGTAGATTAACCTATTTGAGCTTTTCGCTTCTGCATAGACTTACTAATTAAGAATGGGACTGTCCATAGCAGTGGGAGCTATCGGGGAATCGCGATAACAAGTCTGTGGAGGGGATCTGCAAATGCGTACTTGACAAAATAATAATTCTACTCAGACCAAGACTGATATTTATATAAGAGTGAAAAAGTGCTTCTTCTTGGCAAATCACGCAAGGCAACCCATCTTCACCATAAGCTTCCATCATGAAGTATTCACTTACCAGCCTCGCCTTGAGCGCAGGCTCATTTGCCTCTTCTCTTCCCGTTCACATTGAGACTCGTGAGCCCTTAACTTCTCACTTGGCTAATATTCACGTGAGATTCGCTCAACCAACAATTGAATCTTTGACGTTCACATATGGCTCTTGCACGGCCAGCTCGCCTTCCGATTCTCATCACACTATCGCTACAACGGTCAGCGGGCGTGTATCGCGATTGGCCTGGGCTATCCCTGTTGGTACTCACGACAAAGGATGTATCTCGGCATGGAAACGCGATGGCAGCCTTGTTGGGCGGAGTGACATTCAGAAACTTCATCGCGTAAAGCGAAGAGCGCCTCAAAAGAGAGGAAAGGGTAAGCCGAGCTAGATACCATCCGTGGTCCAATTACTAACAAAATTCAGACTCGATTGTCATGACGGAGGAGAATGGCTTCGATGTTCTAGGTCCATGGTTCGACGGTGTCGCACACCTCACAAAGACGAACATCACCACTGTCGACGAACAAGTCGCCAAATCCAAAGAAATTGCAATCGTCGGAGCAGGCATGTCCGGGCTAATGACATACCTAGTGCTCTCCCAAGCAGGCATGACCAATATCAGCATCATCGAAGCCAGCCAACGTCTCGGTGGCCGAGTTCACACAGAGTATCTATCCGGCGGTCCATTTGACTACTCTTACCAAGAGATGGGGCCTATGCGCTTTCCTGCAACTTACAAGAGTCCTGAGACTAATGAGACGATGAATATCACGGATCATCAATTGGTGTTCCAACTTGCGGATGAGATGAATAATCTCAATAATCATGATAAGAACTTGAGTGTTGACTTTATTCGCTGGATCCAGTCTGATCCCAATGGTCTTTCGTACAAGAATGAATTCAAGCTTCCGAACGGCATGCCTCCAACTCTTGCGCAGATCGCGAAGAACAGTACCCTCGGTGTTAAATCTGCGCTCAGTCCCGAAAACGAGGATTTGCAGGCAAAGGTCAACGCTTACATGCCCGGCTCTGAGTTCAGCACTCTTATGGCAAAGAACATGTTCAAAGCTCACAAACAATGGCTCGAGACGGGTCTCAACGGTCTTGGTGGTGATCAATGGTCTGAGTACGCTTTCATGGTGAACCACCTCAAGGCTAGTCTGAACAGCACCGATGTTCTTGGTGACTGGTCTGCGACTACCTTTTGGGACTCGCTCTACGAAGGATTGTACTTCTCCGCGGCTAGCTACAAGACCATTGACGGAGGTCTTAACAGACTGCCTCTCTCATTCCATCCTCACGTTGATGATATTACTACCATGGGTCGTAAGATCGAGCGTGTCAGATACAGTGACTCAGCAGATAAAGTCACACTTCAATGGCGAAAGCAGTATAACGATACAGAGTTCCAGGACTCGACATTCGACTACGCCGTCATCGCTGTGCCCTTCTCTATTGTTCGACGCTGGCGTCTTCCCAGTCTTCCACCAACCATCTCCAACGCCATCAAGGGCCTAACATACAGCTCCGCCTGTAAAGTCGCCCTCGAATTCTCGGAGCGATTTTGGGAGCACTATGAGAATCCCATCTACGGAGGATGCAGTACTACCAGCGATATCCCAGGTATCGGATCTATTTGTTACCCATCCTACAACATAAATGGTACTGGTCCTGCTACTATTCTAGCTAGTTACCAGAGCGGCGACATGGGAGTCCGTCTGGCCAGTATGTCTGAAGAGGAGCATGTGCAGATGGTGTTCGATGCTATGGTAGATATTCACGGCGAGGGTATCAGGGACTTGTATACTGGCAAGTTCAACAGGAAGTGCTGGGCTCTCGATCCTCTTCAGTCTGGAAGTTGGGCTAGTCCTACGGCTGGACAGCATCAGCTTTACATTCCTGAGTACTTCAAGACTTATGACAAGGTGAGTGCTCTTCATTCTTTGGGGATTTCGGCTAATCAGTTGATGTAGATGATCTTTGTGGGCGAGCATACTTCTTACACTCATGCTTGGATCGCCTCTGCTCTGGACTCTGGCATTCGTGGCGCACTTCAGCTTTTGCTAGGTACGCATAAGTCGGAGGTGTTAAGTGGAATGCATGCTAACTAGTGATAGAACTTGGCCTTATCGATGAGGCGAAACAGGCTGTTGAGAAGTGGATGGCGAGATGGATTGAAGTGGTAAGTCTACTGCGCCTGATTCTATAATAGACGTTAATGCTAATCTTTTTTTAGTAAATAATCTGACAGGCATCAACTCATGACCGGGCTGTCACTTCTTCCATTGCACTATACAAGCAATGTGGCCGAGGGACGGATGTATATAATTAGATATAGAATTATTAAGTAAATTATGCTATGGAAAATCACGCTAAGAAATGAGATCAATACTTGAAACCACCCATCCTCTCCCTCAAAGTGCCCTCAGGATCAGCCTCAAGCTGCAGTTGCTTAAACTTGGCATAATCCTTATAAGTACCCGTAACATTCTGATCATACATAGCATCATTCATAAAAAGAGGAAGATAAGCATCAGCAGGCTCTCCGTTCTTCTCCATCCACTCAGGCAACTTCTCCTCAATCCAATCAGATAGATCGCGGGAGAACTGACGAACCATGTTATCGAATCTCTTCTCAACCCAGGCGCACTGGATCTCGAGAAGGACGCGGTCAGGATCGCTGGCGGTGAAACCGATGGCGTTCCCGCCGCGGGCTTCGGTGTTCTTGCCGATGGCGGCGGGGAGGGGTTGGAAGTCGACGGAGCATTGAGAGGCGAGACCGCGGAGACGCTTAAAGTAGTCTTTTGTGATGGCGACCCACTTGTCGGTGATTTGCTTGTAGACTGTAGAGTCCTTGGGGAAGTAAGGGATAGTGGCAGTACGGAAAGAGATTCTCGAGTTCAGAAGAGAAACCCCAGCGCCATTGGACTTGAGCAGCTCAGGATACGATTGCGTCTTGGTAGTTGAAAGAGTAGACTTGATCTTCAAAAAGTCGGCGAAAGGACCAGTAGTCGGGGGCTTCTCGCCGTCGTAGAAGTAGAACATGAGGTTGATTCTGCTGCTTCCGGTGAGGATTAAGCTGGTGGTGATGATAGCGGCCTTGGGGTCTTCGTTGCTGTATGGGATAAACTTGTGCATGGCTGCGTAGAGTTCATCTGTCTTGGACTCGTCGTAGGTGCGGATGCCGCCCCAGACTTTGCCGATGGGGTAGGCCTTGACGGTGAACTTTGTGACGATGCCTAGGAATGTTAGATGTGTTTCCGGGGGAATATGTTGGGGACTTACCAAACTGGCTGCCACTTCCTCGGAGAGCAACGGCAAGGTCGGGCTGAGACTCAGCGTCAATGTTGACGATGGTACCGTTGTGGTTAACCATCTCCCAAGAAACGACGTTATCAGCAGCCAAACCGTACTGAGCACTCAAGAAAGAAATTCCACCCTGTGTCAAAAGACCACCAACACCAACCAATCCCAATCGTCCTCCAGCAATAGTAACACCATCCTTGTTCAACTGAGAGATAACATCATTCCACTCGCCACCAGGCTTAACATAAGCAATCTTCTTCTCAGCATCATAAGTAGCGCCAACCATCTCACTCAGAGAGATAAGCACACCGTCTCCAGCAGTCGCATGGTTAGGATTGGGGTCATGACCACCGCTCTTGGCAGCGAACTTGACGTCGGGGTACTTGTTCAATATGGTGACGGCTGTGGAGACATCTTCTGCTGATTTGGCGCTGATGACGCAGGCGGGCTTGATCTCGCGTAGAGCTGTGGACCAGTATCCGGATGATTCTGAGTTGAAGTTGATTGTGTAGGGGAAAGAGACTTTCTTGCCGAGAGCTTTGGAGATTTCTTTGCAGGCTTTGGTGGTTGACTCGCTGGGTGCAGCGAATGCTCCAGCGGCCAGGGAAGAGATTAATAGGTGTTTGAGATACATCTTGAAAAAAAAAAGAGGGAATAATGGTCGGGATTGTTTGTTAAGAAACTTTAAAGATGAGAGAGTCCATTGGGATATTTATACGGATCGACGGGTAGCTGCATTATTAGTCTAGAACGACAGGTGCTACACTTGACATGGACCACTGCAGTTCGCCGACCGGCAGTTGGACAAAGCGCGTTTCTATTCGTGCTCGTTTGAGCTGAACTCGTATCGAGCACTGATCAGCTTGGACTCATTTCACAGCGGGGGCAGAAAATGACAGGTCTCTTGGCGTCTGCATTTTCAGCTGTGGAACTTCGTATCTGCAGTTGCTCCGAGAGGACCTCTTTTCAAAAACAATCAAGATAGTAAATGCTACGGAGACTTTAACTGTAATTGCAATGTTGAATAGATTATGTGTTTTTATTGTTTCTGCTCTATTGTTATTCTGGATTTATGCGTGTAGAATAAAATGTCAAGACCAGGAATTTCAACGTCCAATCTCCACAATCTCCACGGCCCACGCGACGACCCTTCATCATATCATCCACAACCCCTGTCTCGGGAACCGCGAATCACTAAGCTAACCAATTAAAATAGTTGTTTCACGCTAGACGAGTCATGTGAAACAATTGTCAACGCTCGGGTTAGTTTGCGAGCTGCTTACCCAAAAGTTTAATTCACTCCGGTGAGTCTATGCGAAATGTGCCATGTTA
This sequence comes from Fusarium coffeatum, assembly GCF_003316985.1. Lineage (NCBI taxonomy): Eukaryota > Fungi > Ascomycota > Sordariomycetes > Hypocreales > Nectriaceae > Fusarium > Fusarium coffeatum. The sequence continues at coordinate 144,585 of NW_022157847.1, forward strand.
AATGGTTAACTGCACAGACGGGGATGTGAAACAGATAGTTCAGGTTGATCATTCAGCTGCCATAAAAATAGACTGACAGATCGACCGCGTGGAGTTGCAATACAAGTGGAGGTTTGATGAGGATGAACGAATGATACGTAATGAAAGAAATTTCTGCAAGGAAAAAGCAATTCTGATGGTGGGCTTGTTTTCAGCTTAGGTTGCGAATGTGACGGTGGTAAAAAGTCCAGTGAATTAATTGATTAAAACGGTAATTATCGCGAGCTTATAGAAAATTGCTGCTGGTCAGAATATCTCTCCATGTTGCCGCATTTATAACGAGGTCCAGCCAGCCACTTCAGCCGCCATCTGTAGGGCAAAGGCCGATCCAAATTCCAGATTTCCAGTTTCTCCCTTGCAGTAGCGGTCTGTATTGTCCTGAGAAGACTCCCTTGCGTAGGTGAAAATTGTCATTCGCTGCGGACCTTTTATTCCGATTCAAGGTCTCAGTTAGACCAACAGGTTAGCCTTATGGTTTTACGTGACTCTCCATCCAATGCTGTTAACGCTACGGACATGATGCTGGTCATAAGATCAACACTCAATCTTTCCTCAGAGTTGATTCAAATTGTCTATAATGAATTCAGCCCTTTAGAAAAGAGTTTCTTATAACGTCAAACTTTCAACCGCCCAACCCTCTTATTTGAGTTTTTCCGAGGCGTAAGTCCCGAGAGGGCGCACGATCCATATAAATTGTAGAACAAATAATAAGGGCGCAATGACAGGAACAGGCTTTAAAATGCTTCTCGGAGGGCTGATCGGTCTTTATCTTTTCTTTCATCATGCATTATTTAGTACATAACACCGTGCATTACCTTCCAATTTTCCCTTTACCAGTCATCCGATGGAGCGCCCACTTACTGATATGGACGACTGTCCCGTGGCGCTGACGCAAAACCTCGTTCACATCAACTCCGCAAGTCCAACCCTTGGTAGTGTCGGCGGTCCCGGAGAGACTGAGATCGCGACTTATGTAGCGTCGTGGCTTCGAAGCCGCGATATCGAGGTTCATTGGATTGAACCTACCAAAGGCCGGCCTTCAGTCGTTGGTGTAGCTCGCGGCTCAGGTGGGGGCAAAAACCTCATGTTCAATGGCCATCTCGACACAGTTGCGTTGCTTGGCTATGAGGGTGACCCCTTGAGTGGGAAAATCGAAGACGGGAAGCTTTACGGCCGCGGCGCTGCGGACATGAAGTATGGACTAGCAGCGGCTATGGTGGCTTTGGTCAATGCGAAAAACCTCAACCTTAGAGGTGATGTTATATTCGCGGGTGTAGCTGATGAAGAAGATACTAGTATCGGAACGGAGGACATATTGCGCGCTGGATGGACGGCTGATGCTGCTGTTGTTAACGAACCGACGAATCTTGAAATTATACACGCTCATCGGGGCTTTGTGTGGTTCGAAGCCAATATTCATGGCGTTGCATATCATGGCTCCAGTCCGGATATGGGTGTCGACGCGATCTCCAAGGCTGGCCATTTCTTAGCAGAATTGGATCGCTATGCTGATCGGCTTGCGATTAGAAAGAGTGGTTACGCTGGTAGCCTTTCCGTGCACGCTTCAACCATCAAAGGAGGTGAAGAAATTTCCTCATACCCAGCAAACTGCACAATCACCATTGAGCGACGTACAGTACCAGGAGAAACACCTGCGAGCGTTGAAGAAGAGCTTGTCGAAATCCTGGGGCGAATTTCGAAGTCAACGCCAAAGTTTAAATACGACATCAAAGCGACGTTTAACCGATCTCCATTTGAGCTCTCAACCGACCATGAGTTTTCTCAACTTGTGGGAGAGACACTTCAGTCTACGACTGGGGAAAAGTTGCCTTTCAAAGCGGCTCCCTACTGGCCTGATTGTGCTTTGTTGGCCGATGCAGGCATTCCTGCGCTCTTGTGGGGACCGAAGGAAGATGGATTGCACTCCAAGAAGGAATGGATTGAGGTAGAGTCCATCAAGACTGTTGCTCAGGGTCTGACTGCGATTGCAGCCAAGTTTTGTAAATAGGCTCTATATATCAGTTCTAAAACGCAGCTTGATAAGACCGATTTTGTTTAGGCTTTTCAGATCGCATTACATCCCTTCATGATATCGTAGAGTTTCCTCATGTGGCCAGAAGGCGTAGGCAAGAGACGGCGAGGGAAGCGCCAAAACAAATATGATTCGGTCTATCATTCTTACCGACCGAACAACTGTGCCACTTATCCGACGTGCGCCCTCTGTCTACTATGTTGTGTGGGCTAGTCCTTTCGCCTCAAGAATGGGGCCAATGGATCATTCAGTGAAGCTGAAGATATCGCTTTTCAACGCCCTCTACCACATATGAGCGCCCTTCTATCACAGAAATAGTGGGTGGCTGCTTTAGAAATACATAGGCCCAACTTATTGAATCTCAATCCCTTGGAAAAGGTGTATTCAACAGTGACATTTATAGTGTATAGCGCACTTTCAATTTAGCCTGGTTCACGATGTCTTGCCTGTTGGTCACAACACAACACCTGCATTCCATACGGTAAGCCAGACCTCGATAGAGTTCCACGTCCATTTAACAGTCTCAATGACTGTTCGTTATTAAACTCACATACTAGCTCACCCTATATCTCGTTTGAACCTAAGCTCTCTGACCCTTTCTAGCAATATTCCCTAACCCGACCTGGGAAGAGTTTGGAAGGGACAATACATCACATTAGTAAGTCTATACTGACAAGCCCTGTGAGATTTCTCACGGATCCCTCAAAGCAGGGCTGGGTGGATGAGGCGGCGCAATGGAATATTCGAGATTTGCTGTCGTCGCATATGGAACCAAAGCTGCATTGAATGTGATCTCTACTCTGGCGGAGACAATTGATGAATCCAGGGGAGGAAAAAGGATGGAATTGTTCCGATACCAAGTGTTGAAATTCCGTACTGTCATCCTCCATCCCACTCCGCTATCGGACCACATGCTGGAACGAGATTTTAACTCCGCGATACCCCGAACTTGCCGAAACCAACCCCCACTACCTAATTTTCTTAGTGAGCTATCAGAGCAAATCAGATGATCTGATAAGATAATCTTAGATCACCACCTGAAAACGACAGGGTCTGACCCGTTGCCAAGCTTCCTCTAGTCCGTCTACAGCACTGGTCAAACTCATTCTCGTATGGTGGTCGGGCTTGGCGTGGGATAAGCAAAATGTACTTAAGGGCGTAACACCGCGATAAAATCTTTGCTTCAATTTTATCGCGCATCTATCATGTCGAGTGAAATCACGCCGGCGAAGCAATCCGCTTCGGCGGATAACGAGAAAAGCACGACTAATACCGAGAAGAGCGTTGTTGATGCCGATATTCAGCAACATGGTGTCGCACCAACTCCAACCGAGGCTATTCGTAAGCTTTGGACCAAGTCCCCTCTCATGGTCGCTTTTGGCGGGTAAGCAACCTCACAACCCCAAACTGCTGCAACCAACATGCTGATCCTGAAGTCTATTTGTCATGAACTTCTGCATGGTTTTCGCTGCTTCTTCCGCCGGCGTTTACGATCCCTACGCTACAAGTCATTTCCAGGGCCATTCGCTCATCGCAACGGCCAACATCATCCACGGAATTGTCCGCATTGTTGGGTACCCGCTTATGGCAAAAGTCGCGGATGTAAGTATAAATAGATTCCGACACTTGCGGGAACGAGAAAGTTGACGTCTAGCAAGCATGTAGGACGACCCCAAGGATTCGCCGGTGCGGCAATTAGCATGGCTTTAGGAAACGTTCTCTACGCTGCCTGCCGTAACGTAGAGACATACTTGGCCGGAGGCATTTTCGAGTCGTTCGGAGATACCTGGTGGACTATAACCGAACAGATCTTCATCGCTGAAGTAACATCTCTCATCAACCGTGGTTTCCTCTTTACGCTCCCAGAGTCGCTAGCAGCTATTCCGACTTTATACGCCGGCACATACCTCGGTGAGCACATGCTGCTCAATTCCTCATGGCGCTGGGGTTTTGGCATGTGGGCTGCCATAATGCCTTTCTGTGCCTTGCCCACCATTGCCATCATGATCTTCATGAAGATGAGAGCTAGGAAGAAGGGAATTGAGCAGAAGCGCACCTCACTACGAGCTGCTTCCGAGATTCCCGAGGGTGCTTCGCTGCTGGTACAGATCAAGCAAGTCCTCTATGTACAGCTGGATATGGTTGGTGCGTTTCTGTTGCTTGGTGGTCTTGCTATGACACTTCTTCCTTTGTCTATCACAGGTAGGAGAAACACAGAGAGATGGTCTGAGCCTTCTTCAATTGTGCTTCTGGTTGTCGGAGTCTTGACATTTGTTGTCTTCCTGATCTGGGATGGCCGATATGCTAAGAAGCCTATCGTTCCGTTCCGGATGATCAAGAATCGCAATGTCATTCTCGCCTGTGCTTCGGTGTGCTTGATTGCCATGTCCGACTCGACATACCGAACTTTCGCACCAAGTTTCCTACAGGTTGCTGGTGGATATTCACCCGGCCATGCCGTGAGAATTGAGTAAGTCAGTACACCTTACAAACATCACTGTCGCTAACAATCGGTACAGTAACGCCCGAAGAGTCGCTCTCAACCTCGGTGGCCTCGTGATTGGTCTCGCTATCCGATTTGTAAAACATACCAAGCCTTTCATCATACTGGGCTTCATCATGGTTGCTCTCGCAAACGGTCTGCCAATCTACTTTACTAACATCGAGGGGTCCCGCGTTGCCAACGAAGCTGCCTTGACTACAGGTCAAACCCTTCTTGGTCTCGGTCGTGGTTTTGCTCAAGTGCCGCTTCAAGTTGCGCTGCAAGCTGCAGTTCCCGATCATGAGATTGGTATCGCGACGGCAATGTTTCTTTCATCTTCTGGATTTGGTGCCGATGTTGGCAACAGGTAAGGATCCTTGAAACTGCTTATAGGCGCTCAAAGCTGACCCAATGTCTAGTATTGGAGGTGCTCTCTGGAACACTCTTCTGCCTCGAAGACTCCAAGCAAATTTACCTGAAGCCGCCAAGGCTAACTCGACTGCCATCTTCCGGTCCATTGTGGTCGCTCAAGCCTACGAACCCGGTTCCGAGATCAGAGACGCTATCAACCTGAGCTACCGCACAACCCAACAGACACTGGCCATTGGCTCATTATCGCTTTCTATTCCTCTTCTTCTAATGATGCTTTTCTTCAAGAATGTTGAGCTGGAGACTGAGGATAAGGAGAAGGATAGAATTGCCGAGGAGCAACTGGCTGCTGCTGGCCATACTGGCCAGACAGTTGACAATTCCCTGACTAAGTCCAACGAGAAATAGCTATCTTACATTGTTTCAAGACTAGCTATTAACTTATATATTTTAAACATCTACGGTATCTTGATACATTGGCTCTAGATGCGTGTTGGATGAAGACATCGCTCTGTATCGAATGAGTGAATGAATAGACTACTGTTGGGAAAGTAGATGTGCTTATGTCCACGCAAAGATAACAACATCAGCGCTGAACAGCCTGCCGATACCGAATCGATATGTCGTATTTTCCTTTTGAACAATGGAGGGTCGGGTAAAGTGAATTTCTGAGTGAGATCTGCAATACCACGCTGCACTCTCTGCCCAAAGCGGTAGACCAATGCAGGTTTGACTATACCGTTCCAGGCTTCGCTCATACCGTGGGATCTAGGCATTACGCTGCTTACCACATTGTGACTTCCTCCGAAAACAAATAAAGAGTCTTGCTGTTAGGCGATGTTGGGACGCCTTGGGCTTGATAGAGAGACAATGAAGGTCCGAAAGAGCCAAGCAGGCTTGAAATCATGGCCCTAGAAAACGATCTATGGGGTCGTCCATTTCCGGGTTCAGGGTCTGGAGAATCCAACGTCAGAAAGTGCATTACCACTGCCAATCACACCCCTGAACTATTGGCAATTATTGGTGGGACTGCATTTCAGCTTCTGCACGAGGGCCGGGGGCGGCAAAACAACGACCAATTACCGACGGGAGAAGAGTCATATCATGAAAAGCAAATTGTCAACAGCGCACTCTCCCGCTGAATAATTAGCCTGTGACTAGGGTTAAGTAACCATAAGACGATCTCGACATCCTCTTGAAGTGATTGCAAAGTGAGAGATCGAAGACTTCTAAAATTATTGAACACCCTTTTAGCAATTGAAACTCTTTTACCATTTCCCACCAATCTTCCATCGTCATGTCAGGCGAAACGCAGGAAGAGCCCTTGGCTGGTGATGCGCTTGATTCGGGGTCTTCCGAGAAAGCTTCTGATCACGAATCCAATGACAATAATGATGACCCTACTGAAGCTGAGGAGAAGGGGGAAGATGAGATCGATTTCTCCCAAAGACCTTTGCACAAATTGCTGGACAAAATGGCAAAAGATAAGCCACAAGCTTTTGAAACCGACGTTGATGAGCTCCGAACATTGCTCGACCTGGAAGAGACAGAGATTGACCTGCCTCACACAGACGGTAAAACGGCTCTCCACGTCGCAGCTGAGAAAGGGCTGGTTGAGGCAGCTAGAATTCTTATTGATGCTGGCGCCAGCCTCTCGAAGAAAGAGGACAAAGAACGGCAGCCACTTCATCTAGCTTGCAGAGCCGGCCACACTGAAATGGCACGACTACTTCTCGAGAGAAAAGCGGACATTGAGGCGCTACAATATCAAGACACCACTGCCCTAGATGACGCTGCCTACTATGGCCATCTCGAAGTTGTTGAGCTACTTCTCGAATCCGGCGCCAACAGTCAAGTCGCTGATGACGAGAAATACACCCCCCTTCATAATGCAAGCTACCAAGGTCACGAAAAGATAGTCCGTGCCCTCCTCAAAAACAACCGCGCGAACATTGATGACAGGGATGGGATTGATGGATTTACTGCGCTGCATTTGGCTATGTGGAGAGGGCACAAAGAAACCGTCCATACGCTGCTTGAATTCGAGGCGAGACTTGACGTTCAAGATAACGACGGCTGGACTCCTTTGCTGACGGCGACGAAGCGGTTCCCGGATTATGTCGAGATCTTTTTACGACAGTCCAATTCCAAAGCCCAAGTTGAGATACCTGACAATGATTCATATACACCTTTGCTGGAGGCCAGCAAGAACTCTGAGCTGGAGATTGCAAGTCTTTTGATCGGTGCAGGTGCGGACTGCAACGCCGAAGATAAGTACGGGAGGACTGCGCTGCATTTAGCAAGTAAGACAGGGAACCCGAGTATCGTCAAGCTGCTCTTGGAAACTGCGGATATCAGCATAGATGCGCAAAGCAACGACCTCAACACACCACTTCACCTGGCAGCTGGTGTTAGGCCAAAAAGCGAGAATGTTGCGGATCTCGTCTCTATACCAGAGGAGTTGATCATCGATGAGTATGAGTATGATGAAGGCCAGTATGGTACAGTAGTCCGATACCTACTCGAACATAAGGCAGATCCGAGAGTGAAAAACAAAGATGGCGAGACCGCATTGCATTACGCTGCAGCAAGTGGCGATCTCAGCAGGGTTGAATCTATCTTGGACAGCATGAACCAAGAGGATATGCAAACACGAAATAACAAGGGTTGGACTGCACTACACTCGGCGTTCAAAGGGAAAGATCCCACTACTGCTATGTCCAGTCTTTTACAATCATGCAAGATTGACACGGCTGATTTCGGGAAGGATGATCAAATGTGGGAGCAGGCAGTGAAGTGGGCTGCAAGCAACTCCCATAATCACGGTGTTGCGAAACTGCTTTTTAAGAAAAGACCGGGGGAACCTCGTCCTCCAATATCTGGCAGTTGGAGCGCAATCCAGTGGGCGGCCCATGATCAACTGCCAGACGTCCTTGAGCAACTAGTCGACACATCCCATGATAGTGAAGACACAGACAAGGCACTAGAATCAGCACTGGCATCGATCTTGGAATCAATTAGCCGGTCCAAGGGCGGTAGCGTGAACGAACGCTCGGCAATGGTGCTCTCGCTGCTCATGTCCACCTCCCCCAGGCCAGATGAGAGCAGGTTACGTTCCGCTCTAGATGCAGTCCTAGACCTCATTGTCACGCCGAACGACGGCAAGGTGTGTGAACAACTTCCACGGTTGCTTTGGTTAATAATCACTGCCCATAACCGATGTACCGAGACGGATAACCAGCTGAAAAGCGCATTGAGCGTAGTGAGATCGCACAAAGTCCAGGCAAGACAGAATGAAATGGAGATCCTACCAACGAGGCTTTTGGATATCTCTTCCCAAGTGAAAGTCAAGAGGGGCAGCAACAGGGATAGGGGGAGGAAAGAGGTAATGGAACAGGATATACAGCAAACTCAAACGAAGCCGGGCGACCGAAAAGGGTTCAGAATGGAGGACTTGGAGGCTATCGAGGTTATTCTGCAAGATCCTCCTTTTGCACAGGTATATGAAGATAGCAAACGTTACGAGCTACCTAAACTTAAGGAGGATTTTGCAGATAAGCTCTCTGGGTTTATGGCGGACATCGTGCAGTTCTACAAGAGCCAGGGTAAGTCAGGAATGATACGAAGAAAGCGACCAGTGCAAGAAGTCATATATGATGTAGGGCCAAAGAAGATCATGGATACAACAATGAAAAGTTTGGATAGCATTATTGGCGAGGAATCGGGACTTCCAGGTCACACAATGGACACCAAGGCTGGACCGCATTTCACATGGGTTCATTTGCCATCTACCAACGTGAGTAACTTTACGAGACACGAGATGAGAAACGTTGCTAATATTGAGTAGATGGATTGGATGAATGTTAGTACACTGGCAGACCCGATCAGGCTCCGTGAAACGAGGCCGAGCCATGCATTCTATGGCGTGCTTACTTGCATCATAGGACCTTTTAATGAGAATTATGAAGGACGAGCAGCACGACGTATGGCAGTTTCGAGATGCTAGATCATTCTTTCGAGACAGTTGGGCCGAGGTACCAGACGAGTCAGCCCAATCAAGGATCATGAGGCCTCGAACCGTAACAAAGAGACGCGCAGTGGACGTGGAAGGCTCAGGGAAGGCTGAACTCAGAGACATGACGGAAGGTAAGGGCAAGAAAGGGGAAGAGGAGGGAGACGAGACGAATGTTAAGAAAGGTTCACACAAGAGGAAATCTAAGATTTCATCGGCATCAGCTACTTACGTAAGTACTCTAGAGGAGGTAAGATGTTGCACTGCTAACATGTCACTTGAGATACCCTACTTGTGCTTCTCGACTGAGTACCGGACTGGGACTAGTCGGAATGAAAAACAGAGGAAGTACGAAAACCTCCTAGAGGTTTACACTTCCTCGGGTAATCACAGGTCGCCAACTCTTGATGAGTGGTACTACCACTTCGAGAATGGAGACAAGGCTCAAGAAGACAAGGATCATCGCAACATGACGCAAGTCGTCACCAAGTTCGCCAAGAATGAAGATGAGAGCACTGAGCATCCAGAAGGTCCTAAAATTGCAAAGAGTGAGCCTGATGAATGGACACTACTACGAATTAACCAACTGTGGATCTGGACGTTTGCTGACAGTAGGTTGTACTGCTTACTAAAATATCACGCTCTACTAAAATGCATGAATAGAATGGCTGATAACCGCTACATCTTGTTTGTTGGATGATAAGCACGATACTCTGGCTGAAGGAATTCTTCGTCATCTCAGCAAAGAAGCAGACCTTGGAGGCAGCGGATCCCAGTCATCGTCTGTGTCTGGGATGGTTGAAACGATTGTTGACTACTGCATTAGGGCGTATGAGAGAAACCCAAAGCTTCCGGGGTTGACATCTATCGGTCAGACTTATTCTCACTACATGAACAAACTTGTAGGTTGACGCACTGGTTACGACAAATTCCTAGCTAATGGAATTTCAGAGCAGGGATGAAACAGCACTGTTCGATAAATTTCGGCGCCTGTCGGAAAGCTATCAGCAAATTGCAGCACCAAAAGGCTCATCTGGAGACTCTCATCAAGCCTCAAGCGGTCTTGAACGTGAGGATGAGATTAGGACAGCTCTGAGACAAGCGGAGAAGCTATACAGCGAGATCAAAGATTTTCGTGACGAGGTAAATATTCTGAATTCGGCTGCACAGTATCAGCTGGCCGTTCAAAAGAGGCTACCGGGCAACAAAGGGAAGGGTGCAGACATATCAGCAAGCTACGTTCTGGAAGATCTTGAAAAGATGGACAGGGTTGCAAATCGTATCGAACTAGCTGTAAGGCTCTCCTCCAAGCTAATTGAATTCGAATGGTGACTAACTTTGGGATTTGTAAAGGTCAACACAACATTGTCGCTTCAACAAAGTGAGATCTCGAGCCGCCAAGCAACTCTTGCAACCCATCAGGCATTGCAATCAACAGAACAGGGAAAGGTTCTCATGGCTTTCACTTTTGCAACACTCTTGTTCGTAAGTCTCCCTAAATGCTGAATATGACGTTTGGATGCTCTGCTAAATACTTTTATAGCTTCCCTTGTCATTCCTCTCATCCCTCTTCGCGTTGGATGTGAGTTCCTTCCAGCAGACTCCTGCGTGGGCTTTTGCTGTTTTATGTAAGCTACAAACCTATTAGGATCTGCTCAAAGTACCTAATGACTAATTATACATGCTTTAGTTCTTGTGGCAGTTGCTGTCTCTTTGTTTCTAGGCCTTGTTGCTATCAATTGGAACAGGACCATTCCAGCAATTAAGGCACGAGTATCAGTTGTTGACAGAAACTCTGAGGAGTCTCAATCGAGTCCCCCAGAAGGCGACAGAGTTAAGACGACTGAGAGGCTGGAGGGTTCTGCAGAGCCCGACAGCGAAAAGTACTCTTGGATCAGCAGTTGTAGACGAAGGAAGCAACAAACCAATGTGTGCTAGGATGATGATACGAGGGGTTGGCTATGCCTGGAACAACTTGAGCTAGCATAATAAACACGGCTACTGTATCAGTTACCAGTTGGAATTATCTTGACTATTATACAATTTTAACCACCCGTTCTTCTGCTTCTTCAAGAAACTTGCGCAAGTCTTTGTGGGACGTACATAACAGCCCAACACGGCTATAGGTATCAGGAACAGCTTCCAAAGGCATTAGCACCATAACTAGAACAGACGTTGTATAGCCACTATCGCAACTATCGTTACTATACCCGAGTAAGATAAGGGATAGATCTCGCTGAAAGACGTCTCCGGCAGGACAGTCCCAATGTACCACACCCCAGATGCCTGGGTGAAATGGTGAGGGTCCATGATAAGGCTCGAGGAGTGACTCAGCTGAGTGGAATGTCGCATTCCCTTCCACTGAGACTGTACCTATACGACACTTTAATGTAATAAAGCCGTCATTTACAGCGCCCATGGCATCATTCCCCGCGGCGCTGCATTGTCCGTCGACAAGTTGAGCAGCCTCCAGTACCATTACAAAGCCCGTATACCTGGGATAGGTGAACGCGGGTCGTCTGGTGCTGGTTCCGTCATCAACATATCCCAGCGAGAAAGGAGACCAAGACGGAGCCATATATCCATCCCACCTTTTACAGGATATCTGATCTTCCTTAACCCACAACAATGACTCCGGTATATGGCTTTTCCAGATACCAGCGAGATACTCTCGGGCTCCGCGCGATTGCCACAGCCTTGCCAGCCCTGAAAGTGCTGGCAATCTGTCTGAGTCATGGGTAAGTGCCAGGCCTTTGTATCTACCTATAAGATGGAGCCAACGTCTATGAAGATCGGTGGTCACGGTGTAATCCCTTGCCCTGGTAAGCTGTGCATTTCGCACCATGCCTGCATTGGTCTGAATACTCTCTTCCAGATCCCCACCGTCAATGTCCATGCATTCACATCTTAGACATTCGATACATTCCCAGAGGACCTCGCTATTCGTGAAATGCACCAGTCTTCTTGCTAGTATATTCTCTTGCAGGACCCATCCCCGTCTGTTCAACGGAGCTTTTTCGATCTTGTACAGATGTTGTTGTGACGATTCACTATTCTGTTTGCAACGATAGATTCGGGAAACTGTGCCATTTGGATTTCGTAACCTGGCGATATTGAGTGTATTCTTGACGTCCAACTGTGGTGTTTCTGAGAAGCTTTCGTCTTTTCTGTCAAGAAAGCCGTCTGTCGAATTAGCAGCCTGCGAAGCTGCAAGCACTAGATAAGCACTGTTGTAGATAGTTACCATCTCAGACGATTGCGTCTCCCAGTCGAATTTGTCGTCTTGAACTATACATAAGGAATCAATCCATAGATACCGAATTTCAACACCACGACAGATTACAACTGCATCTTGAAAGTTCTTCGGCAGGCTCTTGAAGCTGATGGCCTTTTCTTGATCCTGGATATTGGCCTTGGTGGTCTGTAAGACTGGTTCAGTACCCCAGCAATGGCTGAGAGCCACATAAGGAGCGTGCTGTTGCGAAGGCACATGAAGAGACAGACTTTGGTGTCTTGCATTGCCGACGTCGAGGACTCGTCGTGGAAGGATGGCGTCATTGTTTGTGCACCGCACATGGGTTGCATCACACTCCTTGATCCACGTTGAGAATAAAGATTGAAATTCTTCTCTTCGTCCCTTAAAGGACGTTCTCCCGGGCTGTATGAAATCCCAGGCTGGTCGAGATGTTCCGGTGGGGAAGAATAACTGAACAGCGCCCTTCTCTTGCATTAAGCCAAGAGCGGACTTCGCGTATGCTAGAACGAGTTTATCCTTGGTACATTCTAGTACACCTTAAAAGCCACCCCGACCCTAGAGATGAGAGCTGAGGTAAACCAGTAAACATCTGCTACAGCCATTTTCGCAATTCTGGTTCACGATGTGCACTGGCAACCCTCCTCCATTCTTGTCAACGCAATCGTGAGGGGATGAGATTGCGGACCATGTTATATCTATCGGTCGCATGATGGTCTGGAATTCGAGCTACAAAATGGTCCTGAGGGATTTTGTAGACTTGGGTGAGACGCAAGAGACGTACGGATAATGGTTGCAAACATGTAACATGGTATTGTTGTGTTCTCACACAAGCCTGGTTTTACTGAACAATTCTCTTATCCAATCAAAACCGTTTCACGTCTCGGAAATGCCTTGTATGCGTATACTTTCACCGATGTTTATCGGAGATGCCAGTGTTTTAGGGTAGGCTTTTAAGAGGAATGGCAGAAATGGAAATATATTAACAGATTCTGCTGCACACCTGTCCATAATTTTATATGTCCAGCTTCTCCAGTAGGAAAGTACTTTAAAAGTAATCAAGCGCATTGCAATAACGTTAAAAATATCTGATAACTCCGACTCCAAAACAGCAATCTTACAATCGGTTTGTATCAGACTCGTTGCAGAATCATTGCACTAGATCCATGTGCCCAGATACGCACAGCAACGCTGCAAACTTTCTCGACTTTCTTAACGCTGCAAGGAGCTATCATATCTCGGGGTTCCTCCTCTCCAGCTTAACCTCAAGGGTCTCGGATACTTCTTCTAGCTCCTGAAGACCCATAGTCCCTGTACCAGGATAGTCCTTCAGAACTAACGGAAGTATAGAGCTTTTCCAGATAGATACCCTTCCCAAAACAATGTCCCTTGCCATAACCCATAGTAGGAGGATCCCACATAATACTAGAAGTGCTCCAGGAAAGACTAGCCACACCCAGACTATCCGGATGGACACTTGATTCTCCCATGCTACGCCTTGTATATCCTTGAAAAACTCGGCATACTCGCTCCTTTCCCGCTGACGCATTTCGCTTGTAAGACGCATAGCTAATGACTCTACATTCTCTTTGATTGTATCGAAAGAGGTTGATATGCCACGGGAAAAGCCTCTAAGGAAATCTGTGTAGGTAAGTGAGTCGTTATGACGACATTCAAGGAAACTTAACTCTGTTTTGAAGCATTTTGCATTAAAAGTTGAGTTAAACTCCGCCTCAAAAGCTGACATCAAGGGCCCAGATATATTGAAAAGGCAGGAATAAGGTGGCTTAATGTTGATGTATTGTGCCGGTTCATCAATGCTCTGGTTGGCCCAATTCTCGGTATGTATCAGGACATCGCCAGGCCCTGAAGACATGTTGTTGGACGTGTATAGTATGCCTTCGCTATGGCACGGATACTGAACGGCATTCCATGTAAAGCCCATTTTCCCACTACCGGATGGGCTATCGGTCACAACTGGGCCGTACCAGAGTGAGCCAGACTTCTGGGGACGAAGGGGGACCTCTCTAACGACCTTTTCCCGAAGCCTAGAATTAACGACAGCGGCCGTATAATACTTCAGGCACGGGAAGAGAGTGCAAGCAGCTGCTACATATTGAGTGGGTAAACCATACCCCCATGGGCAGGAAAGTTGGTATTGAGTGCAAGGTTCTTGTGGTGTGGTGAGAACAGAAAAGTTCGCAACTGACCACCTAGCGGCGTTGATAAATTCAGGGCTTGCAACTCGACGAGTCCATGTGACATTGCCTATCCTTCGGACAGTCATGTATACGTCGTCCGACAAGTAGGCGTGTCCAAATTCAAGTCTCATTGGTATCTTGTCCTTAGAGAAACGGTATACCGGAAGGGTGTATGTAGTAAAGTTGTAGTCATCCTCATCAACAGTAGTGAACATTGACTTTTCCTCTTCAGCGGCGAATTCTGGTCCTTCCACAAAGTCATGCACATCGACACATCGACTGCACATACCTAGACTAGCATATGTTATCTTGTCCTGGTCCTGATCACTGGGGCTATTGGCAAACGTCGGGAACGTGCAATTTCCAGACGAACAAGTGAAAAGGGAGCCTATATTTGAGTCGTTGTATATATTCACCAGTGAGTCATGTATAGCAGTTCGCGTCTTGACGTTCAGGCCAACAAAGTGTCGCTCACCGTAATCCATGAGAACAGGGTTGAGATTCAGAAGCGAATAGTCATTCGCGGTCCTGGAAATGGTAACCGTTGCCGAGCCCCTTCCAGCTGGTACGCTTACGCGACGCTGATATGTTTGGACTGACTGCTGCGTGAAAGAGCCGATTCCCAGCGACAAGATAGCGAGTACTGCAGCCCCAAGCGCCACAGGCTGACGGCGCGCCACTATAGGCAGGAGACGCAGGGATCCATAGACACCGCGAGACGCATTCTCGAACAGCTGAAGTTGCGGCAGAGGTCGGAACGTCACTGATATCCAATCCCATTTGGTCTGAGCGAGCAGTTCATAGGCAATCAGGGAGATGATAGCCCGCAATGCAGTAGCGAGGATAGAGATAAGGGTGTTGAGGGTAATGCCCAAGTTCTCCCAGTCAGGCACCTCTTTGTTATTGTATTGTTTGAGAATGACCAGAATGCCGGCGAATACGGCTACTGCGATGAGTAGGAGGGTAAATTCGAAAGCCCATGAGAGACATATACAAAAAAGAGCACCTTTGCGATTGAATATAGAGGCGTTGTTGACTCGAGTATTGCTGTCGTCATTCGAGTCGATCTGTTGAACGATGATGCCTGACCTTGTGTGGTTCAGGGCTTGCCTTTCATTCACCGTTCCTGATTCCTTTGATACAAGGTTTGAAGTTGTAGGTCGTATATAACCCTGGATATCTGGGTCCAGGCTCAAGTCACGCTGTGACGAATGAATACTCTTGTCAAGTGACATATTGGAAGGCTGGGCAGAGAAGTAAAGAAAGGGCCGCAGCAACGAACGCGGGGCGGCGGGGGTATTTGGGCTTGGAGTTGTGCCAGATGTCTTTACCTACCCATGGGCAAGCCACTATTGAACCTGGCTGAACAGCTGAAAAATAGTGTTCAGCCATGTCTCGTTGTTGGTATGGTGAGTGCAGACTTAGCTTTGCCAAGACCGATGGTAAGTCGTTTGTTGCTGAGTGGAGTATGCCTTGCCAAGCGGCTAGTGTGAGTTTTGACAAACGCCCAACAGACACACGTTCACCTGGACGAGTGGTACAGGACCATCAACGAGTGAGCTCAATGGGGCGTTAAAGTCTGTATGGTGACCTTGTGGATTGGAGCAACAGCTATCGCAAATTGGCTACGAGGGAAGGATTACTAAATGATCCGGCGAGGAGGTCCCAAGCCGGACAACTAGACAAGGGGGAAATCGATAATGCTCAAGGCATGTCAATTTGAACTCTTCCTATAGAAATTTTGAAAACACCTAAATGTAGCTAAGAATGGGCTGGATTTAAGACTCTTTGCGGTCCGATAGTAAGATACATGTTCTAAATAAAAGCCACGACCTTGATTTACAAAAACACGGATTTGCTGAACCTACACGTCCCAAGGTTACTCTATCACACTTCGGACATTTCTCGAAACCCGATTCTATTCTATCTTATCCTCTTGGCGTTACACCGTGAACAGGAAGTTCCCTCGTCAGAAAGGGCTCGTTTTCTGACTTCAAAATCATTCAGTTGCGCGGTATCGATACTGGAGGCGTACGAAAGGTCACTCCAACTGGGAAATGTGAGAGGCGCTGTGGTGGATGTCGATGCAAAGTCATGGCCTCGTGGTAGCTCGCCCGATATAAGAGAAGCGCGATCTGATGGGCGCAGGGCTGCGAGATTGCGTGTCGCCGGTCGCCCCAAGAACAAATCAATATCATCTTGGAATGGAATCTCGGACTTGAGTATGTCCGAGAAACTCTGAGGCTGAAGTCTAGGCTTGAATTAGCAATCCTCTATCTCTCTGCTGCTTCGCAACGTACCCGCTGTCGAATACTCCGCCCCCTCCCATAAAGAACGGATCAGAAACATGGCGCTCGGCTGCAAATGTAATGGTCGCTTTTGGTTTCTTGGCATCCTCTATGAACTTTGAAAAGAGTCCATCATTATGCCGAGGGAGACTGCAACAAGAAGTCCCCATTAACCTCTTGTAGTGATCAAGAGAATGAAACGCGGCCCTGGATCTTTCGCGGAGATTGCTTAGAAAGCGTTTCTAAGTGAATGAAAGTGGTAAGTATAGAAGACCTCATATGGGAACAATTAGTACCAACCAGACTTTTCAAGCTCTTTGCCTTGAAATTCTGTTTCTCAAATTTGTGGGTAGCAGAAAAGACTATCCAGAGCCCACAACATGTTGTACCGGGATCCAAGCTCTCGTCAAGTCGATTCAACGACTTGGCAGCCCGATGACAGAGCTTTTTGATGAGAACTTGGATGCGATGAGCTATAGAATATGTGAGTTCCAGAACAAGGTTCTTCGCATCTACCAGCGGTAGAGCATCATGGCCCGCTTGATTCACGTAGAGTTCATTGGAATCCCAGCTGAGTAGGATAGTGAGCCAATAGGCGCATCGCCACGCGATGGTAAGAGTCTCTCGCTGTGGAACGTCAGAGACTTGGCATAAAGATAAGGGAGTTGGTATACCCACGTTAATATCAGTAAGACCCTTCGTTTCCCGGGCAGGTCGTCTTTGGTCAATGAAAGTATCGAGATGAACTGCATCCATTGCTGGGGCAACTATGCAATCAGGTGGTGCCGCCATTTCCGCCCTTGCTGTCATGAGTCTCGTTACCGCAACGGTCGAGATCGATTTTGAATACGGAGAGAAGATCGCTTTGTTGTCGATGTGCCATAACATGTTACCATCAAACAAGGACTCCAAAGAGTTCCCAGGAGTAAAGCTAGATATCTCATCCACTTCACCACGAAGATCGACGAGGAGCTTCTGTGTTTCGACTATGAATGTCAGTATCCTCTTCATAGTAATCCGTCGATAGACTGTCGTATTGTGAGGAAGTGGTTTCAACTTACCTAATTCGAAGTAGATGACTTGTGGCAATGAGATCATTGGCGCACTAGGACTCAAGGAAAACTTCAAGGATGACTGGGTATTGGCGAGCTTCTTGTCTACCTTTGACCTTAGTCGCTCACAGCGAGTACACGTTGACCCTACCGAGCCGTTACATTGCGACTAATCAAGGATTATCATAGTGAAACACAAGACTATTCCAGGAGACTTACCGTTGGAATATTTGCAAATCTGCACGGTGCACAGCGAGAAGGTTCAGCACTGCGACTAGTCCACGTTGACTCCCCCGGGTATACTTTACTCCTCCGTGGCTCTTGTAATGTTGTCAAGGTGCTACCCACTAGTGATTGCCCTATTTTAAAGGTGATGTCTTTCTCGGACATGGTCGATGAGTCCGCGGGTTTTGGATCTGCTTGGGTGCGGTGATAGAGGTCATCCGTGGTAATTTGACGATCGAGCCAGCTGGGAACCACAAGAGACATATCATCCGGCGATGGGTCGTTTCTCGGTGGAGGAGGAGCTTGTTCCAAAGTCCTTTCAAAACCGTCGGGCGTGAATGGTTGAAGAGGCAGAGAGACGACGGGCGGCTCGAGTGGAAGATCGTGTGTTGGGAGAAAGGGGTCAAGATCGGGATCCTGAGTATGTAAGTAAAACAAAGACTCATACCAAAAATTCGAAGAACTACCTGTGCTAGCATTTCTGCAATATCCAAGCTTTCGGGCATTATTGTCTCCAATTCATTGAGTGACATGTTTTGCTCTGCCTGCCCGGCGACATTCAGAGATTCTGTTGCGTAATCGAAGTCCGGACACTGAGCGGAAGCCGGGTTGTTTATGAGGAACAAGTCGTCATATATCTGACCATCTTCGTGGAAAAGGTCCCACATACTGAGATCCAAATCCCAATTGGAGAAGACCCAGTCCCAGTCGTCGTTAGTGATAGAATGGGGTTGGGAAAGGTTATCGCTGTTGGAGCTGGTCATACTGGAAAACAAAACAAAAAAGGTAGCTAGTTGAAGATGAACTGGAATGGCTAAGGTGTTTCGTGGGGTATTGAAGAGCAGACGGTCCCGTCGTTTTTTATATCTATCTCAATGCCTGAAGCTGACCGAGACATCTCGACGATGTATTCAAACAGTCTGCGGCTATGGAACTAGGCAGCCTAAGGTTATAGCGGATAAGCGTCCCCCGCTAGATCCATACTAGACTAGTAGATTTTATGTACATCACTAAACTTAGAAGCAAGAAGGTAACATAGTTTGATATAAAGGGTAATAAGCTAGATAGATATTTTTTGTTATTAATCCAATTAAATTAATATATTATAAGAATAACTTATGATCTTCTTATCCTATGTTATGTTTATACGAGCGAAGTGGTCACATCATGTACTCCCACTGTTTTTGTTTCTCCACCTTTCAACCTACCACACACCAATCATCAAAGGACGGCTAGTGGTCCAGAAGCGCATCACTCCAGGAATGCCACTTGTGTAGGTGGTAGTTTTCGTGAGAACCAGCTCATTTCTACCGCAATCAAACACAGAAGCATGATTCAGTTACATAAAGACAGCATATAAGCAATTTCCATTATAGCTACCATGCAGGTGTTCCAAATCCAGACCATATTCGGCTAACAGTGCTCGTTCACAACCATCTGACACATGAACGTCCACACTCGATGCTTCATCTTGACTCCCCAAGCGCCATACCCTCACAAAGCTCAATGACCAAAACAATAGCAAATTCCACCAAATCAATCGCACAGCCTGCAATGCCATTCCAGCACAAATCCAACGCTCAGTCCGCCATGATACTCTTTCCACCATCCTCAGTAACTCTCTGTCTCACCCTAATCTTCATTGCGCCATTCCCCAGTTTCCCATGCCCGGTTATACCAACAGTAACCAACGCACTCGGACAAAAGAGAAGCGCTTCGCCAGTCTTCAACTCGACGATCTGAGAAAAGAGGTTCTCGCAGTAAGCCCTCTGGTCAGAGTCGTCTCGGGATACACCAGCCAAATGCTTTCGGAGAACGCCGAACCAAGCTGGGGACGTGAATCGATGGACGATGACCGTGGAACACAAGTCGAGGAGTTTGGGGGAAATGGTTGGTTCTTGGGTTGAGAGAACGACGCGAGTTCCGAGATGGCGCTGGAGGCGGATGACGGAGAGGAGAGACTCGGTCAGGGTTTGGCTGTCGGAGGAGTCGTTCATGTACTTGTGGGCTTCATCGAGGGCGACTATTCGGCCGATTTTCGAGTCCTTCGAGTCCTGCTCCAGGAATATGCTGAGACAGATGTTGAACAGTGAGCACGCGGCTTCGGCGGTCACGCAGGGACAAGAGAGATCGACGATGGTGAGTTGGCCAGCCTGATTGAATGGTCAGTATGAGCATTCGCATGAGCCTGTAGAGACTACTCACCTTGAGCTTCCACTCAATACCCGCCTTAACCTTCGGAATCTTGCCCGTCGCAGAAGTCTGCGCAGGATCCATGAAACTCTCCAAAGTGTCAAGACGCTGCTGGAGCGGCACAATCTGGCCCTCCTTCAGATCCTCGGCATCGACAAGACGCTTGAAAGTCTTGTAGTCGAACCCGGAGTTCGTCTTTTGCTGTGCGATTCGCATGTCGCGAAGAATGCGTTGGATGACGTGGAGATAAAGCGGCAAGCTGCCTCCCTTGATGGAGTTTGCCGCCATGAGATCGAGCATGCGACTGGTGTTCAGATCACGTTGGTCGATGCGGAGGGGCTGGACTGTGACGTTGGGAAGTCCGGCGTAGATGCGCTGCTGGAGTCAGGTAGTGGTCAGAGGAAGTGCAGGAGGAAGAAATACCTTGATGTTGCCGATGTTTGAGGGAGCGCAGAGCACGCGCACGCTCACTGCTGGATCGCTCGAGAGATAAGCCGCTTCACAAGGCATACCGCCCGTGTCAGAAATGAAAGTGTCGTAATGAAAAACGAGCCCAGCCAACGGGCGCGGCAAATAATTCGCCTTGCAGGGGATCAGGCAGTTCTCGAGAATGCTGCTCAAGGTGTGACTTTTGCCGGAGCCCTGACTACCGCAAATGAAAGTACTGGTAGGATCGGAGACATTGTAAAAGAGGCGATGTTTCAAAACCTCATTGCGATCCATGTGTGCTCTGGTGATATCCACACCCAAAAGACCTGACTGAGCAGGCGCCAAAAGACCGGGACGGAAGATAGGGATGGATCCAGTCGTTTCGGCAGTATGGGAGTTATCCGCGAGGAGTTGCAAATGCGGATGCGATTCTTGTTGTTCCATTTTGCATGCTGAGGGTACTGCGAATGTGAAGTTGGGTTGCTCGGCGGGCACAGCGAAGGAGAAGCCGGTTTTGTCGGAAAGAGAAAGTTGATCCATGTGGGGCACGAGCGACATGTGAATAGAATTATTGAGGGAAGGTGCGATGCTGCCTGCTTGTGGTGAATGTGTTTCAAGTGCTAGTGAATGAATTTTGGGGAAGGAACAAAACAACAGATTTGGTTGCCGCAGCTGCGTCTCCACCGACATCGGGATTTTTGTCACTGCGCCCGCACTGACCAGTCCTGCGCTAATCTCAATTTGGCATGTTTCCAAAAGATGGTATTCAGATGCTTGCAAGTTTTTGTTGGGTCACCATAAAATCAGAGGCAGTTGTGAACATGAGCGACCGGTCAATGAACAGTAAACAGGACGGTGTATTTGAATGCATAATTAACTTAAATGTACTCAAAGATATCCTGAATCTCCTTTGTAGATAATCCCTTCTCAATAGCAAGCTGCAGTTGAATTCTTGCCTTGGAAGGGTTCAAATATCCTGCGCCAATTCCAAATGATCGCCCTCCGACATAGCCCCATGCCGTTCTTCTGCTCACGACGACGGGGAGAGTGGAGTTGTCCAGCACTTTCTTGATCTCATTAGCAGCCTCATCAGGCCAACCGCCAGCACCGAGTCCAGCAAGAACAATACCCTCAGCGCCGCCATCGATGGCAGCTTGGAATATTTCAGGATCAGCTTCTTGGTGACCGTACAAAACGTCGACCTTGGGGAGTGCCTTATCGGGTGAGCTGGTGCTGATGTTGAAGTAGTGGTGGCCGAGAGGGCGAGAGGCAGGATACCAGAAGACAGGCTGAATGTTCTCGAAGGCACCGAGATAACCCTGGTCTTCGGCGATGAATGTCTGGACAGAGTTGGCGTGCGACTTGATAGTGTACCGCGCAGAGGCGATTTTATCGTTGAGAACAATCATGGCACCACGACCCATGGCACTCTTACTACCCGCCAATCTCACAGCCGACAACAGATTAATAGGTCCATCAGCACTGATAGCCGTAGCAGGACGCATAGATCCAACCATAACAACAGGCTTCTCACTCTTGACAGTAAGGTCCAAAAAGAACGATGACTCTTCAAGGGTATCAGTGCCATGCGTAACGACAACACCTTGAATTTCATCACTGTCCAGATCGGCCTGGATGCGATGCGCAAGCGTAGTCAAGATAGTAGAATTAACATCGCCACTGTCGACATTTGCAATCTGCACGCCTTGGACGTTGGAGACGTTGCATAGTTGGGGGACCGCGTCGATTAAAGCTTTGATGCCGAGGGCGCCGGCTTGATAGCCTGTTGTCTGGTCGGCGGATCCTGCTTCGCCAGCGATTGTACCGCCTGTTGCGAAGATGGTGATGTTGGGGAGGCTGGCGTTGAAGCACTCAAAGTTGCCGACATCTCGGGGGATTATTTGGGGTGTTGGGACGGGAGATGCAATGGCTGAGCCAGCGAGGGCAAGGGCGGCGAGGGACTTGGAGAACATGATGGGCCAAGAGGAGGAGGGGAGATGGCTGGGGAAGAGACAGCTACTGTGCAATCGTGAGGAGAGACATCGGTACTTATAGTTTTGCTCGCGATAATGGGACTTGATCAGCAGATCGACAATCTGTTACCCTATCATTATTCAAGCGATGCATGGACCATGGCCGTGGTAAAGCCAAGAGATACGACCAACGTCGATTTAGAGTATCCCGGCTAGTCAACGAGTACCGGGGGGCTGAAATACACTGGTTGCGCCCGTTAGCGGAAGTGTAAAATGCCCAGGAGCTTGGGCCGTTCAGGTCGTGTACTAGTTACGTACGACGGTAAGACATTGTAGGATCTGCAAGGGTCGGAACAAACATGTTGGATCATGTTTGCATTAGAGAGGCAAGGGATATCTCACCGCATTTTCTCAGCTGAAATCCAAGATTTATTGAGATACTACCTTCTCGATTTGTTTCTTGGTTGTGGTCAAACTTCGTGTTGGTTCAGGGTATATTTGGTTCAGCTTCAGGGTATCTACATCACATGACTCAACTAGACCAACCTGTTGGTTCCTTCAAGCGGGGTACCAAGACATTTGTTTAACACCAGCCTCTCCCAAGAAAAACTCAATCCGCATCGGAGACGTCTCATTCGCTGACATCATATCGGACCAAGTCGACATTTCTGTTATCTTTCTGTTACCTTATCCCAAGGATCCCGTTTCCTCATCTGGCCGATACTTGTCTCCACCTTATCCTGGAGTCCCACGTTGCGCGATTATCGCAATCTATCCTACGATAAACACAGCCTCGTTTCTATCTCTCCGTTCATACCCGCACGTGTGCGACCGATGTACAGATAATGGCCGATAATCCTCCGGCCAAACGAACCCAAGTACCAAGGGCATGTCAGCGCTGCAAAACTCTCCGACGGGGCTGTAATGAGTATCGGCCTTGTAGACGCTGTGTGGATGCAGGACTTGCGGATCGCTGTATCGGACAAACGGGTTCTCCGACTTTTATTCAACCTGTTTATCAGTACGCGTATCCAACTTCGCCAAATACAACGCAGGATGCTTTGAGCAAATTGTCTGAACTTGTGCCGGATCAAGTTCTTGATCATTGCATCGAGCGCTTTTTTGCAAGATTGTATCCTACGATACCTATTCTTACTCGCGATTATGTGCAGCAGTTAAGATCGACAGTCGAGGGGAGGTTGGAGGCGTACTCTGTTCTCGTGGCAATGTGTGCACAGGTTCTGCTTCAAACTGAAGAACCAGAAAGTTTACTTTCACAAGGTCTTATCGCTGAGAACAATGCGACATATGGATCCATGATTGTCGACCAAGTCGTCGCTGTCCATCAATCGATCCCAAGACCCTGTCTCAATCAATGTCTTTTGGCATTCTTTCTCTACGCGTGTCAAGCGCGTTTATCGCATCATAGCCAGACATTTTTATTCCTGCGACAAGCTACGACTTTGTTTTGCTTGTTGAGGTTGGATGGTATGAGTCATGCGGACAAAGCATTGGCGGATCGATTATTCTGGGTGTTGGTTGTATCTGAGCGCTCACACGCGATACGGTACCGGCGACCGATTACATTGCAGATCACGGATGAAGCACCAGAAATCGACATGAACGACCCGTCATTATCAGGCTTTTGGAGTCTATCTGCTCTTTTCCGACCAATCGACACGTCCTTTGTCGCCCTTCACAATCAAGAACGCTTCGCAATTACGCCATCGCTTTCATCGCTTGATTACGTCGAGACAGCTGTTAATACAGCTATCAAACCAGATACCCAACTCCACGAAACCCAAAAAGCGAATTTGAGAATAACACAGCTGTGGCTACGCATGATTGTCTGGAAACTCCGCCTGCACCTCGGCCATCTCAGCGAAAACGCGCACCAGCACAGTCTAACATATCAATACCCTCTAGTTGTCGCAAAAGACCTAATGCTTTCAACGAGAGATTTGTCGATAGACAGTATTAAAATCCACGGTATAGGCGTTACGGAGAAACTTTACGATATTGTTTCTGCTGTGGTGGATGTTCTGGCGCGCGTACCTGTCGCGTCGTCGATTCCGCAGGGTTTGGCGATGGGGAGTTCGCCTGAGGATGATTTGATGTATATTCGGGATTTAATTACGAAGTTGCCGGGGGGTACTTCGACGTATCAGCCGCTGTTGGAGAAGCATATTCAACAGGTTTTGCCTAGACTTCACAGTGATGTGATACCGAGGCAAAGTCCACAATAAACAAAATTATTAACTGTTCCACGCTATTTGTACAGACACTTTTGAATCCCATCGTTACTCCGTCGATTGGGAAACGAAGGGCCAACTATTTACTGCATCTCCTTCTCAACTGCCATGTTCTTTCCAGACGCGACATGATCAGAATAAGGATCAATCTTGGTCGAAGCAAATTTCCTAGCCGACACGCGTCGCTCAAACAAAACATCCAACTCAGCATAAGTCCGACCTCTAGGCTCAGGCAATCTGAAATACACCCAAATCGCAGAGATCAAACAAGTACCCGCCCAGAAATAAGCCGTGCGCGCACCCCAATTCCACGCCGTCGAAGACAATTGGTAATTCGTCATGACATTGACGAAAATATTGCTGGCATTATACGCAGCGCGAGCCATGACAATAGTCTTCGCCTTCAAACGTGTGGATGAGAGTTCGGAGATGAGGGAATAGGTAACTGGTCCGACAGTGAAATCGTAGACGAAAGTAAAGACGATTAGCATTGCGCCAATGGCCCAGACTGAACCGTTGCTGTTGGAGAACGAGAGGGAGCCGACGATTATGAGGATGAGGAGTTGAGTGCAAAGGCCTGTGAAATGAATCGTTCGGCGACCGACTTTGGCCATTAGGAACCAAGAGCCGAATGTACCGACCATACCAAGAGCGTACTGCGCCATGGATAGCGAGAATGAGTTACTTGCATCCATGCCTGCTTGTGTCAAGAAATATGAGAAATATCCCATGAGGTTTTGACCGCCGAGAGTTTGGACAAGCCAGATGCCCACGACAATTTCTGTTCGTCGGAGGTCAATACCCTTAAAGCAGTCTCTGTAGCTTGTGCCCTCTTTCAAGTTCTTTTCCATCTCATTTGTATGTTCGATCATGGCAATCGTATCGTCTGCGTTGAAGTTAGGTTGGTTGGGTGATGTGAGTCGAAGAAGGGACTTCTTTGCGGCGGCGCGATTGCCTTTTCGAACATGCCACCAAGGCGATCTTAAATGTCAGCCAAAGCTTTAACAAGCATAAAAGGATAACTTACTCGGGAGCAAATATGACACCTGCAAGGATAGGAACAGGCCAAACCCACTGCACACCAAACGGAATCCGATAAGCCCACTCATCACCCCGTCCAACAGAACCTTTATTAACAGCAGCAGCAAAAAACTGTCCAATAACCCAACACATGTTGATAAAAGTCGTAAGGTAAGGTCGGAGCACAACCGGTGCTACTTCGGACGCATATGCAGGTGTGACGGATTGGAATGCACCCCAAGGAATACCTATAACGTCAGCGCGGCACAGCTTGCATGAGGAAGGAACTTACCACAGAGTACTTCTCCCAAAACAAGGATCTTGACATTGGGTGCGAAGAAAAGGACGAAGACAAATGCAATCATGAGGACGAGGGCTCCGACGGTTGTCATTTTGTAGCCATAGCGATCAGACGCCCATCCGGCGAGAATTAGGCCTATGATTTCGCCTGCGCGTGCACCATTGGAGAGTCCAGATTGCCAAGCTGCAGTAACAGCGTATTTGTCTTTTTCGGCGTTATACTCGCCGAATTTCTGGTTGAACACGGGTGATGCGTAGAGGTTGCCGAGTAAGGCAAGGTCGTAGCCTTCCATGATGAGGGTGGTAGAGAGCAAGACGGACCAGCCTATGGCTTTGGGGTATGTTTTGCAAGCTTGCCATAGCGTCATGTGGTGTTCTGCTTCAGCAGCGACTTTTGCGTCTGAGGCGAGCATCTCTGCTGTGGGAGCCTCATCATGCTGCGCAGGGGGTGTTTTGGGATCTGCCATTGTGCAGAATGTGACCTTGCGGTTCTGTTATCGCAGGGATAGTGAAGAGATTGAATTGAAGGAGGATGTTGTGAATCTGGCGGTGGACATGGAGCAGGAAATAGTCTCTTTATATACACCAACGTCGCCTGAAGTTACCGAGCCCAACCGGACAAAAGCCTAGTTCAATACAAATATTGCATGAAGAGGCAAGCAAACATACTTCTCGACAAAACGTATGGGGAAGGAAGAAGAATCCGGGGAAGGTGTGGGGTGCAGGTGCAGGGAAAACATTGGAGAATCCTGCCGAGATGATTCTTTTAACAGGAGACTCCGACTCAGCTGCGGAGTGTCCGCTCAACCTCGGTCACGGGCATTGGCTAGTGTCGGGGAGCGGAGTAACTCCGCTACTGGCACACTAAAGTGAATTGGAGGCGACGGAGCTTCCGCATTTTCGATGACATCGTCGGAACATCCTGTTAGCGACAGGGAATAAAACGTTTGTGCAACCTGTGGAATCTCCGAGATATGGCATTTTGATGGGGTTGCACGGGTCGCCACATTTGGCCGCCGATGAGACTGCGACGGATAAACAACTCATTCCCCTCATCGAATTTTCATCTTGTCTCATCATCTCCCGTCTTTTCTCATCTTCTCTTCTCTTTCCCCTCACCTTTCATTCAATAATTAATTGCCGGCACCAACATGGGCTCAGTAATCTGGGACGACCAAAACCGCTACGTCGGTAACCATCCCTGGTGGAAAGCTGCATCATTTTACCAAGTCTACCCAGCGAGCTTCAAAGATTCCAACGGCGACGGCTGGGGCGACTTACCCGGTCTCATTTCCAAGCTTGGTTATCTTCACGACTTGGGAATTGACGTTGTATGGGTCTCTCCAATTTTTGAAAGTCCACAAAGTGACATGGGCTACGACGTATCCGATTATCAGAAAATTTACGAACCCTACGGAAGTGTGAAAGACGTCGACATTCTCGTCGCAGAGTGTCATAGACGGGGCTTGAAGGTTATTCTTGACCTTGTTGTCAACCACACCTCTTCCGAGCACAGATGGTTCAAAGAATCAAGATCGTCGCGTGATAATGCGAAGAGAGATTGGTATATATGGAAACCAGCTCGTTATGATGAAAATGGCGTGAGACAACCTCCTACGAATTGGAGGGGATATTTCGCTTCCTCTACGTGGACTTGGGATGAGCTCACTCAAGAGTACTATCTCCATCTGTACGCGTCGGACCAACCTGATTTAAATTGGGATAACCAGGAGTGTCGCGAAGCTATCTATGAGGACACCATGCGGTTTTGGCTTGATCGCGGTGTCGACGGCTTCAGAATTGACACAGTTAACAAATACTCTAAGAGGAGGGATTTTGTCGATGCGCCGATCACGGATCCTTCGTCACCTCATCAGCCCGCGCCGGAAATGTGGTGCAACGGACCTAGGATCCATGAATTCATCCATGAGATGTATGAGAAAGTCCTCAAGCCATATAACGCTGTATCTGTCGGCGAGCTTTCCAACACACCTTGTCCATCACAAGTCATTCCTTATGTGTCAGCTGCTGCGAAGGAGTTGGATATGGTGTTCGAATTCTCTATGATCAGACTAGGCAACGGTAACGGTTTTGGAGACAAGTATATCTACCAACCGTTCTCGCTACCGAGGTTGAAAGCGGTTGTGGAAAAGTGGCAGAGTTTCATTGAAGGAACAGATGCATGGACGACGGTGTTCTGCGAGAACCACGACAACGGACGAGCTGTTGATCGTTTTGGTGACGCATCAACACCTGAGTGGTGGCTCAAGTCTGCCAAGACCATCGCGCTATGGCAGACGACTATGACAGGCACTCTCTTCTTGTATCAGGGTCAAGAAATCGGTATGACGAACATGCCTCAATCTTGGGGTATTGAAGAGTACAAGGATATTGAGAGTAGGAATTTCTATGACGAGGCCGTGAGATCGGGCAATCCGCAACGGGTGAAAGACACGATGAATGGTCTTCAAATAATGGCTCGCGATCATTCTCGAATTCCTTTCCAGTGGGACGATACACCGAATGCTGGCTTTTCACAAGCAGGCGCTCAGCCGTGGATGAGGGTGCACGATGATTACCGCACCATCAACGCAGCCAAGCAAACAAAAGACCCACGGTCAATTCTGAGTTTTTATAAGGCGCTGTTGAGAGTCAGGAAACGACACCAAGATGTTTTTGTGTTTGGTTCATTCAAGCTTGTGGATTTGGATGACGAGTCTGTGTTTAGTTTCGTTAAGGAGAGTGAACGTGGGAGAAAAGCGCTGGTGGTGATGAATATGAGTCGGGAGGATGCAATTGGTCCGGATATTTGTACCGCTCTGGGCTGTGAGACTGATCAAGTGAGGCTGCTTGTTTGTACGACGGATCAGGCAAGGCCGCGGGATGGTGGACGACCGGTACTTTGTGGATGGGAAGGGAGGGTTTATACAGACTTTGCATTGGAGTAGGCAGATTGTGTTCATCAATTTCCTAGTAGACAAAGGGGCACCATCTCATCTTACAGTCTGTGGCTTATGAAGCCGTCGTCAAGACGACTATCGCAAATATGCCATGCTCCAATAGACACGAGATGCCAAGAAAAACATTGAAGTGCGCATTGAAGAATCATTATCACAAAGACATTTAGAGGATCCTGATTCTTAAGAGTCTTTGGCTTTTTCTTCTTATTTCTACTTTTTGTACTTCATGAACAGGCTGCGTGATACAAAACCGTGTCCCACACGTGACAAGGTCGCAGGGGTCTTGTGTGATAATTTGCGATAATCAGATCATTGGAGATACTGCGGT
Organism: Fusarium coffeatum; assembly: GCF_003316985.1. NCBI lineage: Eukaryota > Fungi > Ascomycota > Sordariomycetes > Hypocreales > Nectriaceae > Fusarium > Fusarium coffeatum. The sequence continues at coordinate 173,993 of NW_022157847.1, forward strand.
ATTAATCACTCTCTGTTAATCTTCGACACCGTTGCATCCCACTTCAAAAATCACTATTTTGATTGCCCAGCTTATCATTTGTTGGAAATCCTCTTTCGATCCCAGCAATGTCGGATAATGAAAACTTCACTGTCGACGAATGTGCAAGGTCATTTATGTCTAGATATGAGCACGCGGAAAGCCTGCAGCATGTTGCCGTGCCTGGCTTGCTAGGTACTCCGTATGAGGACATACCGGCATTCAGACTACCTTTGAGACCTAAGGACTGTTGTAATCTTTGTGAACACTTGGGAAGGCTAGCCGTCAAGGCGATCGGCCCAGATGTCAGATTCGAATCGTTCGAGGCTCGCTTTTTCCCCAGTCGACACAATTTAGTTCTCAAGATTCATCTGCCGGGGGAGCACCCTGCTTCACCTACCTATTTTATTGACAGATGCTTTTATTTATACTCCCATCCTGGTATGGTCTCCTCAGGTTGACTTGGATATACGCTAATGCTATGCCTTCACTCAAGACGTTCTATGCCCTTGGTTTCTCTTTAAGTCCTACCCGTTTCAAAAGCTCGAATGGGCTTTTGATAAATTGCAACAGTGTGCAACGGAGCATAATTGCTATGCAAGAAACCCGACGCCACTGCCAACAAGAGTGATCAGAGTCGGCCGGAAACCGGACGATATCCGCCTACGGAATGGAGGTTCTTGCGCTCCTTATATCTGTCTCAGCCACTGCTGGGGGTCGAAACAACCGTTAACCACAAATAAACGAAACGTTGATGACAACTTTGGCTGTATTGTGTGGGAGGATATGCCGCTGTTATACCAAGATACCATCCGTCTTGCTTGGCGACTAGGTATAGAATATGTCTGGATCGACTCACTCTGCATCATTCAGAATAGCACCGATGATTGGGCTCGAGAAGCTGGGCGAATGCACAATGTCTACGGCAACTCCTGGCTCACTGTTGCAGCAACTTCCAATCCAGACTGCTGCAGTGGGATTTTAGATAATCCCCATGACGAGGAGACCCGCGCTCGTTTCGCATCGTTCAAGGACTCGATCCCATATTCGGGCAAGACGCATCGAAATCAACATTTCAGTTGGCTTGCAGTTCCTGGAGATATCAACACATGCACAGGCGACAAACATGAGAACGGTGACTGCCGTTGGCCGTTGCTGACCAGGGGCTGGGTTTTGCAGGAGCGACTCCTATCGCCAAGAGTTCTATACTTTACAGCGGCGAGCCTTCTTTGGTCATGCGAAAAAGAGAAAAAGAACGAAGAGGCGGATGTAGGACATTGCCACCAGCCTGCACACATGGGTGTTAGGGACACAGATCCTTGTTCCAATGCTCGTTCCTGGTTGAACATCATCGAGGAATACTCCAAGCTCAACTTTACTAATTATGACGATCGGCTACCAGCCCTGTCGGGCTTGGCACAACGATCTCTCAAAGAAATGCCACCTGGGGCCAAGTACCTCGCCGGGCTGTGGAGTCACTCACTCATTCAAGGGGCGTCATGGTATAACGAGCATGGAAGCCATGACGAGATTGACAACGCGTCAGTCGGCCTCTTGACGAGATATACAAGACAGCCCAGCCTCTTGACGAGATGTACAAGGCAACCCAGCCAAATTCATCGAGGTACACCATCCTGGTCCTGGGCGGCGATAAACGCTCCAGTCATATTCCCACCATCTGTTGTTATTAAGAGCGGCAAGACTATGCTTCACGTGCAAATTATCGAGGCCGAATGCACCCCCGTGAGTCACCATGATCCGACAGGACGAGTGAACAACGGCACAATACACATTCGAGGACCGATTTCACCAATCACAAAGAGCGACCACAGCCTCGTCTATAGCGAAACAAGTACAGTTTACCTCGACTGCCCGGTGCACATGGACTTTGACTACTTGATCAGGAAGAATATCAAGTTATTGATGTTGTATACGGAAAAAGGGTACGCAGGCCCGGGTAGTATGGAAAGGATACACTTCTCGGTAGGGCTACTCCTTCAGCCGGTAGTAGGGAAAGACTTCGAGTATCGCAGAGTAGGGCTGGTAACAGGATCTCACTACCCAAAAGCAACCTATCATTCGTTGGCTTGGTTCAAGAGATTGTCCAAAGTTGAAGAAATAGTGAGTATATAGTGTCACTTACAAATATCCGTTCTGAATAGCAAGTCTTGGAACCTCTCAGTGGCCGATATGAACTACAACAGGCGCTGAGTCACACATGTACAATAACTTGAGATGCTGAAGGTCTGTCGGCACCGGAATTAGAGCATCGAGACGAAGGGCGTTGGCATTCTTCCTATGATCTATGATACATCTGCTAAGCCTCTGTTGAAATTGTAGGATACTTCTTCTGGAGTTAATTACTTCCATTAATTTAGCAGCATTGGCTGTTCGATGAATTTAGATTTGCTCCTTTTTCGTTCTAGATCGCGGCTCTTTCATGATGATAATTATTGTCGATGGTAGATTTCGAGCCAAGACTTTCTTTTTTTTTTTTTTTTT
>NW_022158289.1:0-1825 GCF_003316985.1 Fusarium coffeatum
CAGACCCGGACAGAACACAGAGCAAAATATTGAGGATAAGAAAGAGAAGAAGCAAGATCAGGCAGGGGTGGTATGGGGTACGGTGCCGAAAGGTTCAGGCGCCTGGAGATCATGTCTGTTTGCCTGTCAGGGAGCGTGAGAACGTCCAATGTCAGACTCACTTGATGCTTATGTAAGGACAAGCAAGTCACCGGCAAGTCGAGATTCAATTGTGGCCCAAACTGGATTGTAGCGAAGGGAAAGTATGCGCATGCCTTAATCAGTCAGTCAAAAACCAATCCAACATCACATCGTACAATCTTATCCGACCTTTGCGGTTCAGAGAGGCCGTTCGTGTCTCTGTCCCGACTGGCCGAATACTGAACACGGGGACGCTGTTGGACTGGCAGAGAGCATGCGTGGGTGATCAGGAAGTGATGTCCCCTCCTGGTGACTGTTGGTTCTCAGATCACTCGAAGCCCCCGGTCGGAGAACTCGAAATGTCGTGTGCCGGACCAAGCTGTTGGGAACGGCCATAGAATACATAAACTCGTGGTAAAAGGGAAAAAAACCGCCTTTTGCTTCTACAATCTTCTCATTCTCTTTCTGCCAGTTCAACGTCTGCGTCACGACAGCAATCGGTCTTTTGTAGGGTTCTGACATCCGTCGATTGGCTTGTCATGCACGGTACCCGGTCCCACTCGTTAGACAACGTCTTCTAGATTACATGCTCCATGGGTTCCGTTCAACCTAAGCTTCGTCGCCAAAGACAGGCCGCCGTTCCCGATTCTACTCACGTCACAGTTCCTCGCGGCCCTCCCCAGCCACCACAGCGGTTTTCCCACTACCAAAATCCCCATGTACGCCCGGCGCCACAGGCGCCACCGGCATCGTTCAAGAAGTATAGACCAAGGAGGCCGGCTAAGCCGAAGGCGGAGCCGAGCCGAGAATTTGACCAGCGTCCGGACGTTGACGAGAGAGAAGAGCTACCGAGAAAGAAGCAAAGGCCTGGAAACTCATGGAGTCTGGGCTACCCTGAACCTCAACATCCCATATACTATCCACCAACAGCCTCTGTGGCTGAACCCTACAGTGACTCGTGCTCGCTGGATGAAGTGTTCGTTGCCCTTCTCCTCTGCTGCTATGGCCACAGTATTCCCTTTTTCCTTTCCTTTCCTTTCCTTTCCTTTCCCCCCTTCTCTCTTTCATTTTCGTTATGAGCACCATTCCTGTCGTATTCGTTAGTGCCATCATCCTCCTTTTTCGTCCTTCTCCTGCCTAGCCCACCAAGCACCGATTGTTCGCCACAAACTAACCGATGGGAAAGGAGTGACGACGAACAATATGTCACTTACCCCGGCCATCATGAGCAGCAACCACCCGCCGCACAGACAAATCGCGTAGATCATAGCCAAGAAATCTCTGGCCAGGAACAGATTGTCTCCTTGATGCAGGGACTCGAACAACTTAGAAGAGAAGTTAAAACACTGAGTGCACAGTAAGCAGCCCCCTTCGTCTGGAACCCACGTCTTCTTGTGACACTTCCTACCTCAACAGCCCATACCATATTATAGTAAACCGCAATCAGCTGACATGTTCTTTTCCCCCCCGGCCTGTAGAGTCTCTGAAACGAACAAAAGGTCGGTTTCCACCTGTCTACTGCTTTCCATGTACTTTCGTTGCTGCATGACATTTACTGACGCCAGAGTGCCACAACAGGCTTTCGGACGCCAACAAGAAGTAAGCGTCCCGATCCCGAGCAGATAAGCCTACGATCGGGAGTCTGAGATGGCTGACCTGACCAACTACGCAAAAAGGCTGGACAAGGTATCGCAACAGTAAGTAC
>NW_022158290.1:0-2459 GCF_003316985.1 Fusarium coffeatum
TCAAGGACGGAATTGGAGACGCAATCGAACGTTGTTTGCGGGCGCCTCAGCTTCTATCTATAGCAACCATCATCAATCTCGATAACATGAGTGTCATGCTCCACAGAAGGAGCAGCAGTACGGAGCACTTTGACCAACTCTTGTTACGTACAGGCACGTTCCTTCGATCAACAGGATGGCGATACAAGCGGAAGGACAAAACCAACGCGAGAACCAGGTCTATCCTGGCTTTTGTCATTGGCCAAGTTGGCCGGTCTGGTTCCACAGCAATCACAGCATGGACACAGCAGCTAGACCTCTTCTCCACCAATTTCTTTTAATTGTGATCCTAGGGGAGGACGGATGAGTTTCCCGGACAAGGGTCCACCATTCTTACTACCGCACTGACAGCTGTCGCGTCGGGTTTGTTCAGTGGCCTTTGATCACCTCACCCACGCCCTACGTATCTTCCTTGGGTTTCAGTATCATACGTGACCTTTAAAGCACAGCAACCACGAACTGAAGGTGAAGACCTATATATATATATGGCAAAGTTTTGGAAGAAGACATTAAGAGGAGATTTTGAAGACAGGAGGAAGACAAAAAAAAAGAAAAAAAGAAAAAAAGAAACAGACCCGGACAGAACACAGAGCAAAATTTTGAGGATAAAAAAGAGAAACAAGATCAGGCAGGGGTGGTATGGGGTACGGTGCCGAAAGGTTCAGGCACCTGAAGATCATGTCTGTTTGCCTGCCAGGGAGGGCGAGAACGTCCAATGACGGGCTCACTTGATGCTTATGTAAAGACAAGCAAGTCACCAGCAAGTCGAGATTCAATTGTGGCCCAAACTGGATTGTAGCGAAGGGAAAGTATGCGCATGCCTCAATCAGCCAGTCAAAAATCAATCCAACATCACATCGTACAATCTTATCCGACCTTTGCGGTTCAGAGAGGCCGTTCGTGTCTCTGTCCCCAACTGGCCGAATATTGAACACGGGGACGCTGTTGGACTGGTAGAGAGCATGCGTGGGTGATAGGAAGTGATGTCCCCTCCTGGCGACTGTTGGTTCTCAGATCACTCGAAGCCCCCGGTCGGGGAACTCGAAATGTCGTGTGCCGGACCAAGCTGTTGGGAACGGCCATTGAATACATAAGCCCGTGGTAAAAGGGAAAAAAACCGCCTTTTGCTTCTACAATCTTCTCATTCTCTTTCTGCCAGTTCAACGTCTGCGTCACGACAGCAATCGGTCTTTTGTAGGATTCTGACATCCGTCGATTGGCTTGTCATGCACGGTACCCGGTCCCACTCGTTAGACAACATCTTCTAGATTACATGCTCCATGGGCTCCGTTCAACCTAAGCTTCGTCGCCAAAGACAGGCCGCCGTTCCCGATTCTACTCACGTCCCAGTTCCTCGCGGCCCTCCCCCACAGCGGTTTTCCCACTACCAAAATCCCCATGTACGCCCGGCGCCACAGGCGCCACCGGCATCGTTCAAGAAGTATAGACCAAGGAGGCCGGCTAAGCCGAAGGCGGAGCCTAGCCGAGAACTTGACCCGCATCCGGACGTTGAGGCGAGAGAAGAGCTACCGAGAAAGAAGCAAAGGCCTGGAAACTCATGGAGTCTGGGCTACCCTGAACCTCAACATCGCGTATACTATCCACCAACAGCCTCTGTAGCTGAACCCTACAGTGACTCGTGCTCGCTGGATGAAGTGTTCGTTGCCCTTCTGCTCTGCTGCTATGGCCACAGTATTCCCTTTTTCCTTTCCTTTCCTTTCCTTTCCTTTCCTTTCCTTTCCTTTCCTTTCCTTTCCTTTCCTTTCCCCCCTTCACTCTCTCATTTTCGTTATGAGCACCATTCCTATTGTATTCGTTAGTGCCATCATCCTCCTTTTTCGTCCTTCTCCTGCCTAACCCACCAAGCACCGATTGTTCGTCACAAACTAACCGATGGGAAAGGAGTGACGACGAACAATATGTCACTTACCCCGGCCATCATGAGCAGCAACCACCCGCCGCACAGACAAATCGCCCAGATCATAGCCAAGAAATCTCTGGCCAGGAACAGATTGTCTCCTTGATGCAGGGATTCGAACAACTTAGAAGAGAAGTTAAAACACTGAATGCACAGTAAGCAGCCCCCTTCGTCTGGAACCCACGTCTTCTTGTGACACTTCCTACCTCAACATTCCATACCACGTTATAGTAAACCGCAATCAGCTGACATGTTCTTTTCCCCCCGGCCTGTAGAGTCTCTGAAACGAACAAAAGGTCGGTTTACACCTGTCTGCTGCTTTCCATGTACTTTCGTTGCTGCATGACATTTACTGACGCCTGAGCGCCACAACAGGCTTTCGGACGCCAACAAGAAGTAAGCGTCCCGATCCCGAGAAGATAAGCCTACGATCGGGAGTCTGAGATGGCTGACCTGACCAACTACGCAAAAAGGCTGGATAAGGTATCGCAACAGTAAGTAC
>NW_022158291.1:0-2724 GCF_003316985.1 Fusarium coffeatum
CAGGAGGTGAAATGACCAGCTGAGCACGCACCAGGTATAGTAGAGTGGATTATGTACTCCGTATTGCAGTTGCAGTTGCAGTTGCAGTTGCAGTTGCAGTTGCAGTTGCAGTTGCAGTGGTGACGGGTACAGGTACAGCAGTCGTCAAACCTGGAAGCCTGACGGGCCCTGAGCGAGGCAAGGATAAGGCTATACTGTTCCCGGTATGTACATACATACGTACGTATAACAATAATAATAGAGATATCATCAGGCAACTCATAGCCTCATCTCATGGTCATGAACGGGCCTCGAGGAACGGACCGCAAGCGATTGAGCCGGGATCTGGGCCTTTGTTTCTCTCCTGAGCCGGGGTCTTTCTCGATCGATACAAACAAATGACGCGGTGCTATTGAGCATCCCCCTCTATCAGACACATTTTGACAAACAGAAGGTCAAACGAAGAAGAGGCTTTTCCAACAGAGCTGGGGACCTTGAGCGGCGTCTGAGGTTATTGCCGCCAAGCTATGACCCAGGTCCGATGCCCCGTCCAAGACCTTCTCCCATCAGCGTACCGAGCCTCAAAAGGTAGAGTTACTAGACGGACCTGTCCATATACTGTACACGTAAGTTGAACTCTTTAGCTGGCTGAAGCACCGATCAACCACATCTCAACAATCACGGCGCCTCCTACCTAGGTTCGCGGCTCAACCACGTCTGTTGTTTGTCCACGTTCCACCAAAAGTAGTATCTAGATCGAACTCAACTAATAGGACCGCAACTTAGCAGAGATATTTTACGGCGCTTGAAGATATGTCAACAAACAAAGTGAAGAACCCCAAATCTGGTATCAGATCGCAAAGACACGGCAATTCAAGGTTTAACGTCCTTTGGCGGCAGAGATCAAACTGCAAACTGCCGCAAGGGTCGGTCACCGCCCGCCATCAGCCGCCAACCGGCTCAAAGGGGAGTAAGCATCAGTCACAAGGCTGATGGATGGCACAATGATGCGGTTTGTGGGAAGATAGAACTCGCATCTGAGTCACATAATCCTGGACAACGGAATTCAGCGGGCAGCACTCGGTAGCATCCGTGTTGAGAGAGAACGGTGCTGTTCCTTTCTCCGTATCTTATTAAAGTATTGGCAAGACTGCAATGCTATGCAAGTGCGAACGATTGACATGATGTGAGAGAGTACAGTATGGCTAATGTTAGAGGGGAGGGAGGGTTGTCTTAGCGCGGTAGTCTGTCCCGGCAGCATGGAAAAGTACAGAAAATAGACGCTTTATCTCCAGGACAGGACATCAAAGTGAGCGAGGAAAAGAGGTTGCTGCTCGGTACAACGTCAATCAGCAGCGTAGGTAGATACCTGGGCAGGTTTGCTGCGCAAGTTTTTGTCCATATATCCACCCGACTGGGCTTGTACTGCAGAGGCATGACCTGCTACAGAACAAATAGCCTCGACACCACCTTGGTTGCTTTCGAGCCCAGGATCAGTTGTTGCACAACTCATGACGGTACCTTACAGCAGTCGAGGGGCAAACATAAATTAGCCGATGCGGCAGCGACGCGACGCCGGTCAAATCCAGCTGGAGTTGGGCCTTGGAGCTAAGCTCCGAGCGTCTTCCCCGGCTTGGACGAATTTGACAGGCAGTACAGAACCGTACTGTACTCTCATCATGGTTGAAGACGCGCCGGATCCGCTAACAGGGCAGGCACATGCTCCGTAAACTAACAGAACAGGTGGAGTGGTTGATCAAGTGTGCGTATGTGCGCGCGCCAGCAGGACCAGCCAGCCAGCATCTTATTGTATGTGGGCCTTGTCAAACCAAGGAAGGCAAACAAACATTGTGCGCGTTGAGAAAGACAGTACAGTAAGTACCTACTGTAATGTAATGATTGAAGTTGGTGAAGGCCCGTTTTGAGAAGTCGTGATGAGGATGAACGTATATAGTACGTAAGAGCTGGCAGGAGGGCACCGATAGCCTGGAAATGACCGAACCTATCAGCTGTCAGATCTGCCCTGAGCTCAGAACCAACCGACTTGCTACAGTAGCTAGTAGATAGATGGGGTTTCAGCCTGACCCAAGACATCGTATCCAATTCCAGCCCAGTATCCGTAGTCTTGACTTGATATGGTCATGGCGAGGAGAGGAAACAATCGAAATGCGCGCTACACAGTACTGTAGTAAAGAGCAGAGCAGAGTAGGGCAGAACAGGGCAGCCCAATCAAGGGTTGAAATGATCTTGCTAGGGTTCCTGGACGTCTGTCCCTTCGGTTGGGAACAGACAGAATACAGTACTGTAATAAACGCTACAACCCACGACGTTGCACTGCGGGCGAAATGTCTTGAGATTTTTGGAGCGGTTGCTGCGTGGTCTGGGGTCCTGCGCTTGTTCCCGACGGCGGGCTGCAGAGACGGCCGCAGCATGCATCACCAGTGTGGTGTAACGGGGCGTGCCAGATGTGCTAGGTGTGCAAAAGGAGCCAATTGCTATCGTTGTTCACTACTCGAGGTGAGCAAGAGGGTCGTTGTGGATCTTGTCTTGAGAGCGGTGATGCTTGAATCGCGGGTGTGAGCCTATATCAATGCTGAGAGTAACCGAACCCTGGTAACGGTCGTGGGACCTGACCTGGTTGGAACCTCGGTGCGGCGGATTCGAAGCCATGGAAGACGGACGATAGTGGAAATGGCCGACATCCTTAGTTTAGCTTGTGTGTCCCATCCCATCCATCCCATCCAT
>NW_022158292.1:0-10647 GCF_003316985.1 Fusarium coffeatum
AGTGAATCCACTTCTTTCGCTCGGATCTTTGACCACCGACGTCGAACATTCGATATGTGAGGTCGCCGATGATGAAAGTGGTCTCGGTGATACCAGTGGTCTTGACACGAGATCGGAGGACGTCCTGGTCGTTGGGCATGTAATCAGGAGCAGCGATGCGTGCAATGTTGTCGAAGTAGCTAGTCACAGTCAGTTATAGGAAAACAAACAATCCCTCGGTTGGACGTACTATCGAGCAGAGTCGTTAAGCTGGTATTCACGGGATCGCTTGAAACACTCTTGCACACCACGGTCCTTCCACAAAGCCTCAATGGCACTGCCAACCTCGGGAGGAAGGACATCGCCTTCAATCTGAGCTGGTTGCATGAAGATGGTCTGGACGTGGTACTCCATGCGCTGATCCTCGAGAGGAAGCTCAAGTGACTCCATAGCCTCAAGGATAACGCGCATTGACTGAACAGTGTTGCTGAAGATGATCTCCTTGAAGGATTCCCGCTCATCGCGTGAGTAACCACCCTCGTGGATCAGCTTCATCTGCTTGAGAATAGTCGACTTTCCGGATTCACCGGCACCTAGGAGAATGCGTTAGAATAGTGTCGCGCGAGCGCCCGAGCTGGGTCGAACATACCGAGCAGCAGCATCTTGATCTCATTTCGCTGCATCATCTTGTCGCGCTTGAGCTGGTTCTCAATCTCCTCGTTGCGGGCCTTGCCCTCCTTCTCCTCTGTGCTCATTCCGCAACCCATTGTGACGGTAGTTTGCCTTTACTTCGAAAGGACGAAAAAGAAATGCTGAAACCGATTAAGCAGGGTGGACGACGCGATGTTTACAGTGTCGTCGTGGGCGCAATATGAATAGTCTGGGCTAGAGCCGTCGACGTTAGTTATTAACAATGCTCGCAGGTCGTGACGAGAAGAACGAATGACTGATTCTGGCGGAGCAAAAACACTTCCGACTTGTCAAGGTATAGAGAAGAGAAAAGAGATGAGATGGAAAAAGAAGCGAGACAAAGCGAAGGCGATGTAAGGTTGAGGTAAGGTGGAGTGAAGAAGAGAAAAGGAGATGCAGATGCAGCTTTGGGCGTAGCGTGGTAACTGGGGGGAGGCTGCAATTTGGGGCACGACACACGAGTCGTGCCAACAAAGACCATTGCAGAGTAGAGCAGAGCATCCAGCGCCAGCGCCAGGCCAAAAAGGCCCAGCCCAGGGCGGAATCTCTCGCGCCTCCCCTGGCCCAGGGGGTGAGGGGACCCTAGACTAGGGACATTTTAGGTCGCCCGGGGGGTTGGTGGAGACTGGGGGGCGTGTCTGAGAGCCCGGGCAGGGCATCACTCTCTGATGTTCTGGGACTGATTGATGAACTGATGGATTGTGGAGGGTAAATCGAGAAGATGAAGAAGCCATACGATTTGGATTCGGTTCAACGAGGAAACTGAGATAAACTCACCAATTTCAATCGATATCGCGATACGTGATAGTTCTCGAGAGAGATAGTGGCGGAGACGTTTATCAATTGTCGACAAGAAATAACCGTGTCAGATTAGTCTTTTACTGTTGACGACAATGCGCCGGTGGGAGAGGCAAAAGACAACAGAAGGCGACGGCGAAGGCGGATAGGTGGATGGATTAGGATATCATAGGCGTTGATGGTAGAATAGTAAGTAGTATGGAGCTAGACCCTAGACCCAAAAGCCGGAAGGGGAGTGAATGAATACTGTAGACACAGGCGAGTACAGCAGAGCAGAGGGAATTAAAGAAAAAGGAGAGAAAAGGAAGCAGTAGTTACGTTAGAAGAAAGACGAGACAAGGCGGGTTGAGTAGGGTTCGATGCGAATGGGCAATGGGAATGAGAATCACAATGGGTGGTCGGAGACACCGTCACCAGAAGACAATCGTTGATTGGTTAGTCGTGCATGAGCCAGCTAGATGGGAACTGGAACAGGAACTGCTAGAAGCCAAAGAACGAAGAGAAAAAGAAAAAGAGATGAAATGAAATAAAATGAATGATGGATACTAGCCAAGAAAAAGGTACCGCTTGGTTTGGTGCAGATCGCGGCGTTTGATCAAGTATCTCTCTGATAAACCTTACCTACTAGAGTTGGTTAGCAGGGTCCTGTTCTGTTGCTACCGCTCTAGCCCCGGACGCTTTCATTTATTTGCATTAGGACGGGATCCATGAATCTTGTTCATTCATTACCCGAACAGGTACGGATATCTTAGTACTAGTACTGTATCTCGGTACGTAGCACTGTAGAGATCTACCTCTTTCATGGGAGTCTGACCACTGCGGATGGATCTCGTTCCTGATAATTGATTCCATTTTACAATGAGTTGACCTTCTAAAGCTCAGCGCATCTGTGACTTCCCAAAAAGCGGACAGCTGTCGCGCCTTCCAAAAGGGCAGAAGCTGCGGTACTTCACCTGCACTGTACCTGAGCTAGAGGTCATGTAGTTTGGGGACCCCGGCCTGCAACCGATCCATCCATCCTTACCTTACAGGCTTACAGAATCATCCTGGCGAGTATCAAAGCGGGCTCCAGGGACGGACCCTCTCTTCTCTTCTCTTTTTGTACATCACGGAGTACTGTCTAATTCCCATCTCCAGCAGCGCAATACAGAGGGGGCGCAACTGAAGATGGGAACAATAATCCTCTAAAAGGCCTAATCGGAGCTGCACAGAATGGTACCTGGTTGGAGTAACTCGGTCCCTCAGTGCTCAGTCAAGTAAACCAACCTCTGCTCGCTTCCCAAGTATACAGTGTGCAATTCCCCAGCGCAGCCTTGAGCTCGGAGCGTCCCCCACTTCAGTACTGTCTGTACTGTATCAATCGCTTGAAAGAGAAAAAGACTCTCCCCATGTCGGTAGGTGGTCGATCCATTGGTTGCCCAGCGGATCTCTCACACGCTGGCTGCTGATGCGAAAGCCCTGCACTGCACTTGAATGCACAGTGATCATCCTTGCATCTGCCGTGACAGCGCTGCAGGGCGGGCAGCAGGAAGCTGCAGAGAGCCGCGCTTTTTCACATCCATCTCTCAAGACTCAAGGCAAGGGAAACTCGTTGTCTCTCTGCGAGCAGCCATGTCTAAGCAAGCACAAGCGAACCCTCTCGGGGACCAACTCAATACCACATCAACAAGACTAGGTCCAGGTCCAGCCAGATCCAGGCCAGGTGAGGTCAAGTGGAGCAATGGTGCCATTTGCTTGGCTGTGGATAACATTAACACCCATGAGGGCATCCATGGCAATGCTACTGTATGGTACCGTAACATGGCTTCAGACGACGAGCGGGCATTAACGAAGGCGTCTCAAAAGGATACCTAGTTGGAGACGCGCTGTTGCGCAATTGGAAAAGCATCCGCTAATTAATCAAACAAGAAACCAGACCTGCCCTGATACTTGATGTTTCGTCCCATCCGCTTGCAGAACGAACGACTTGATTAGCCTTTCAGAGCCTGGTGGGTCATGATTGACGTTCCCAGTTGGATCAAATATGGCCTGGCCTTCTGGGGTATAGCGTCCCTGTCGGACGGGATGATCATGAAAGCCAAACCACAGGCGGTCGAACGATCCAAGAAGAGAAGAGATACCTTCGACCAATGTCTTGGAAGGTTGCCAACGTCTTACTTGCCAAAAGCAAAGCAGATGCAAACGCCGACTTGTGGACGACGAGATGTTAATTGCTTTTTCGAAAGTTCGATTCCAACCAAGATGTCATGCGGACAGGATGATAATAGCCTATGTACAGTACCTAGGTATGCTTCTGCCAGGGAGCAGACAATTGAATGGCTAGTCACAGAATACATCGCAGGTGTTTATTGAGAGAGTCACCTGTAGAACTGTACTGTACTGTACGGAGAAGCAGTCGATCTACAAATAGGGGGCAGTTTAAGAACTGTGGAGTTACATTTGTTACAGCTCTTTGATGCACGACGAGAGGATTACCCAATGACGCTGCGCTCCGATGGCCGTTTGTTGGTTGGTTTGAAAGAGAGATGAGCCGCTGCATGGCATTAATGAAGCATCGCTCTGTTGCGCAGTCAGCTTGAAACATCTTTCATACAGAACCACGACCTGGTTAACAGCGGGACTCTGGCTCTGACTCTGAAATGGATGCCCACTAGTGAAGTCAACTCAAACTTCTTTGGTCATTTCGGCTCGGATCCGAGTTTCATTTAACCTGCAGCATCCATGGCCAATCACTCAGCTCAACTCAACGCAGGAACTTGATTCGAAACGACGACTCACCTTGACGAGTTTACCGGTTGTTCCCAGGCACCCCATCACTATAAGTGCGCTGGAGCTATAACTATCCGCGAATGTTCCTGCAACTGTCCTACTGTCTGTCAGCAGTTTGGTGTTTGATTTGCGATTGGCCCACCGTCGATGCAATATCTGCAACACTGTATCTGTACCAGGTGGCTGGTCAATTGACTTACAACAGCTGTATCAACAAACATCGACAGTATGAGACTAAAGAAATAGATGTTTCATCCTCGGTTCTCCGGCTGACTTCGCTGCTTGCTATACTCCCATTGCCTGTTTATAGCATTGATACGCACTCCACTTATTGTATCGTCCTCAATTATTCTGCTCCATTATTACTCCTTGAGTTCAAGTTTGAACGCAGCACCGACGAGATAAGAGCCGGCTCACTGCATCGAGGCGCTTACCGTCCCGCTCAAACGAATCGAATCGGCCTTATTCTATTATCGTCCACCTCCGATTTTCTGTCTGCCGTGTCCTACGATAACTGAGTATCCATATTCTCCGCACTGCAGTGCCGCTCTGCTCTCTGTGCACTCTTTGAAGTCAATCGAACTCAAATCATCCTGTTCGCTCATGATCGTTTGATAATGTACAGAACCGCTAGCTTTGAAGCAGTTGTTATTATCTGCTCCACCTGAACCACTTAATACCGTCGAGCTCCTGGTCTCCTGACCGGGATCTTCCTAGTTTCTGGGTCTTTGGTCAGGGTCGTCGCAGACACTACGAAAGGGGGATCGCCCGAGAAGTACCAGGGGTCTTTCCAGTCACCAACCCAGCACTGTAGCGGTTCTGTGCGGAAGAGAAGATTATGGCGCGGTTGTAGAAGCCATCTAGAAGGAGTTGCTTGTGCCGTAATCCCTGTTCCGTTGCTTTTTCCCTTCCACCGGAACGGTTCGACACGAACTGCAGTCTTGTTCTGTTCAAGACTGCCCACGCTCTGACACTTGCTAGCGTTCCCAGAAGTCTAAATACACGCAGCGCAAATACCGTCGGGAACGCCTCGTTACTGCGGCTGGCAACAGGAACAAGAACCTGCTACACCCGCATAGCATTGTACCACGCACTTTATTTGCGGCACAGCCTGCGTCGCTGTGTGTCTTCGGACTTGATTCTTTTCTCCGTCCCGTAGTCTAGTTACCTTGACTGCACTACAAATCGGTTCAACAGTCAAACAGTTCTTAGAGATAGGGGAATCGATTGTACATTGCATTGCGCTCGAACACATTCGCACTCAATGCTTCTTGGCTCCATCATCAGATCTACCACTAGTCTCGTGTCAACTCTTGAGTTTTGACTACGCAGTATTGTCGATCATCAACGAAGCGCCCAAGATCCAGAAGCTAGACGCAAAGCACATGTCATTGTCGTTATCATCCTGGGTCTTCAAGAGGCCTGGGCGTGCGTGTCTGTGGCTTGTCTTTAATTTAGAAGCTTCCTCCCTGCTTCCATGGCTTCCTTCACATGCAGTTTTGGCCGACCTATGGATACGGATACATAGACTAGCTATAACGACCAGCAAGCCGAAACGCAATCTCACTCTCGGAGTCTCTGCTGTATCTACCGTACCCAGAATGCGGATAGCCAATCGCTCGGTTAAGCTTTATCGTTCATGTTGACCCTTACTTCACCTTACGAATACAGTACTGTTCAGAGTGTTGTACTAATCAGAAGCTTGTCAGCAAATTGGCCTGTTGACGAACAGAACGAGTCGCGAACCCAGCAAATCAACGCCACAACCATCTCCCCTACTACAAGTTGACATCGTAATTGGCAGGTGTTGGGCCTTTTGATTACGCCATTTGGATTTCGATTTATTTTGGCGTTTTGGTGGACGCATGGATGGATGATGATGGCGATCCAGGCCTCTCCAGCACCTTACTGTCTTGTACAGTAATTATACGATCACATGTGCTTGAAACCAAGATATTGACCACTCAGAGATCCGGGACTTTGCTAGCCAAAGTTGATAAACACTCGTCTCCATCTGTTCCGTCTCAATGCATCTATGAACTACGGATACAGATACGGATATCTACCTGTTTCTACACACAAGCAGCGGCTCTTTCGCTAAGATCCTGGCCTCAGATCCTCACTGCTCTACCTATCCTTGTTCCAAGCTCCCGGGTTCTCGGTTTTGGTAGTTCGAAAATTGAAAACCATACGAGTGACGATCATCATATACTTTCTGGACGGTTTACTGCGTTCAATATGTCCAATATGCATATGATACATCGATCAAGTATCATTGTTACTAGTACTGCGGTTTGCTAGAGGGGAGGTATCCGTGTAATACTAACTAGTCCATTCGGTATCACATCAAACAGAAGCGTACCCATCCCAACCCTTGCTAGCAGAGGAAGCCCTCGGACCCCAAATTTCACGATAAATAAAGTAATTTCACAACGACCAAAGCCACCCAATCTTGAGGGTGAACAAAACTCATCTAATTGAGTGGAGTCAATGTTTTATTTTCTAGGTAGACTCTAATTTTTCTCGAATGAAACATGCCCAGGGTGACCACATGGCGAGCTCGTTCCGCTTCCGATCTGCTGTTGACCTGCATATCATCTGCGGAGTTTTGGCACAATGGTACTCTATACTGATGGCATCATCACTCGACGGACATTTTGCATTTATAGGGTGCAACGTTACTGTTCTTCTCTTGCAATAGACGTGTACTATTGCACTGGTGATGTTCTCCTAGCAAATCCATTTGTCTCATGTTCACAAGTGATACTCGTTCATCAAGCAGGTCTATCAAGTCATCACAACACAGTTTCTCGACAACTTAATCAAGTGATATCGTCTTGAGATATGTTGGTCCTCACGTCCGCACTTGTTGAGGCTTTCCGCTTGAGACCCTCGGCTTCTTCTACAACAGTACGGTCAGGCTTCACACGTTCAACGGTTAGAAGATGCCTGCTTCCTTTTCTCAACGGGCATTCCGAGTCCTTACCCTAGCCCTTGGATTGCCCTATCAACTCCGAAACCTAAACTCAACAATCTGGCGGAAAGCGACGAGGGCTTGCATCCAGTGCGATCCACGTATCCTCCATTATGCCAAACGCAATCAGAAGCAGCTCTCTGCATACTATCTAGAATACAAGGTTACGCCAATGGAGACGGCTGGGGCGGTTGAGTTGTCTGTTTGATCTCAGATCTAGAGAGGACAAAGTTGTGAATGTCCTAACCAACCGCAATTCTTGGTTAGAAGCAAACAATACCCAAACATCAACATTTCTCACGAATAAGATTCCAATCCCAAGGTTTCGGTTGGTCTATGCCGAAGAGATCTTCTTCCACCAACTACAATGCTATTGCCGGTCTCACAAACATGATCCAAACCAACACAACTACCGATTCTTCAGGAATAGCGATCCTGGGGAAAGTCTAAAGTAAAGTAAAGGTCTGTGTTCGAGGCGAAGCTGTCAAACAAACGTTCCCCAAACCTTGGGGCCAGTGCCGCAGTGTCAAGAATGAAGGCTTATCCTGTAAACGACAATAGAACTCAATTGGTGACAGGCTTGGAGTCTTTCATTAGCTCTATAGAATTCACTTCTATGTATGGTGGGTTTGTTCCGGTGACCAAGCCTCGGATCGGGTGGCTTGGAGCTTGAATTGATATTTGTTTGCGGTAGTATTTGGAGGCTTTGCATGGTTTGCATGAGTATAGCCTATACAGTGACTGTCTCAACCAACGAGTTACAGCACATACATATAGTACGAGATTGATATGATTGGGGCAGATCTAACTAACTGTCTTATCAGTCCGTACCTGCATGTGTCTTGGCCCTCGGTATTCATCGTACGCCAGCTGAATTACCTACAATCTTGAGCAACTCCTGTCAACCTCTTTTCTCATTTGGAAAGGAATCATTTTCAGCATTCGTCTTGTCTTTTAATTTCTGAATGTTAAGTGGCAAAATTACTGAAGAGAATCTGAAGTGGCTGGGTAAATGCATAGGTACCTTATTTTAGAAATGTTGGTCTAGGTTGTTCTAGAGTGTCTGTCAGTACGTACTTGTTCTGTAGTAGATACGGATAGAGAGGCCTCGCATTAATCAAGTAAGTCAAAGTAAAAGTAAAAGTACTATACCTTAGTAGCTAGTCCAGAGTGAAGAAAAAAAATAATCCGTAGCTTGATCTGCTCTGCCTTGGCACAAGTACCTGACCTGACCTGTCCTTGACTGTACCTTGGCGGCGCCCACTATTGCCAACACATGCAGATCGCCAACACAACATCAGTCAGTCAAAGCTTCAATCCTGATTTGAGACACCGACAAAGCCCAAAACCACGGGCAACAGCGACGGAATATACTTCTTTTTGGACGTAAAACAAACATCAGCAGCTGGAATCCATTCAATACCCCTAAAATGTCTATTCCTATGCAACGTCTGGGCGGTCGCGGTACGTCAATGGTCTAACCTCCACTGTAGCACCGAGCTGGTCGTTGTTTGCGCCGGATGCGGGAACGCGATAATTCTGTCTGCAACAAACTTTCCAGCGACGTTGAACGCTGACAACGGGTTCCGTTTAGCCTTTGCCCACGATGACGACAGTATTGAACAAGAGTACGATCGATTGAGAGACTTGGCGCGAGCCGAGGCAGAGAAGCGTAACGATTGCTTCTCGCGCGTACGTCACAATCTATCAATACATCCACTGTCAAGTACATAACTGATCTCTCCTGCAGTCGCGACAGGCATATGAAGATGGAGATGGCGCTGGAGCAAAGGAGCTCTCCAACGAGGGCAAGGCGCACGCCGCGCGCATGGACGACTACAACCAGCAAGCTGCTGATTTTATCTTCCGCGAGAACAACGCCGCTGGACGCGTAGGGGAAGACTCAATTGATCTCCACGGCCTTTTCGTCGAGGAGGCCGAAAGAATTCTTGAGGAGCGTATTCGTTCCGATCAGGCCAACGGCCAGACACACCTGTACGCCATTGTCGGCAAAGGAAACCACTCTGCTGGTGGTGTGCAGAAGCTCAAGCCCAAGGTTGAGGAGCTGTGCCAGGAACTCGGACTGCGATACGAGACTGATGAAGACAACACCGGAAGAATAATCATCAACCTTCAGGGAGGACAGCCTGTTCCCCCCTCGCACTCTGGAGGCCATGGCGGCTACCCTGGCGGACACCAGCACCACGGTGGACACCAGCATCACCAGCCTCAGGAAGAGCAGAACGACGATCTCATTACCATCATTTTCAAGAAGCTGGAGAAGGCTTGCTGTACGGTCATGTAAGGCTGGGAATGCCCTACTGGTTGCTGTTGTGGGACGCTTTCTTGAGTTGCTTATTTGATGCGTTTTTATACCCTGCCTGATTGTGTGGGCTTGGAGAACCAATACTTTTCGCAGTCTGTTGTATATGACTGCTATATCTGGTCAGGCATTCTGGACAAGATAGATGATTTAGATGATATATGTGAGACGCTGCATTTTGGTAGAGACGAAAGTGTTTGGAATAGCAAATCATTATTGTTTCTAATTACTGAAAAACTCCTCTGTACCCTCAACCATTCATAGATATGCTTCATAGTTGTACATGTGTGTTGTAAGTCTGCCCCTTTATGCCTCGGTTGTGGCCTTGTTTCCAGCCTCTTCATGCACGACGGCAGGCTTTGAGGCCTTGTTGAGGGTGAATCCAACAGCCTCACAGATGATAGCCACGATCATCTCCATGAGGATACCAGCACCGAGATAGATCCAGACGTCCTGCTTGTGATCTCCCAGAATGAGAGTGCAGGTGTAGGCGAGTCGGACAATAACGAACGGCAAAGAAGCGCCAACTGCAATGAGAATTCGGTGCTCGCCATCAACAATGTAGGATTGGTTGCGAAGAGCGAGGAGGAACTGGCCGACAACCAGTACAAGAACGACGATCATAAGGCTAACACCAACTTTGCTCTCAGTGCTGTACTTGATAGTGGGTGAGGCACCGTCAAGAGTATAGTTGGAGCTGGCACCGCCAACAGAGATGAGAATGATGGCCGCAAGCATCAGCAGGTGGACGGCACGCTGATAGAGAGCATTAACACCATTGCCACCCTGGCTCTTGATAGTGTTGAAGAGGCGATCAAGTAGACCCAGGAGAATGAGAATCAATGGGCCAAGACCGAGACCATTGAGGACGATCCAGCCAATGTAGAGGTTTGTGTTGTCAGGATCGTGGATAGTAGCGAGAAGCATGGAAGAGCCAATGAGACGGGCGAGGGAGAGGATGCAGATGTAGAACCATCCAGCGTTGCGAGAGAAGCCATGGGTTCTGCAGAGGAAGAGGGCGCCGAAAAGGAGGAATGTGTATACAACGATCTCAGCGATAGCGATCTCATCGTGGGTGTCGATAGAGCGAGCCATGGTGTATGTATGTATGTAT